>NC_059302.1:12621448-12712166 GCF_017591435.1 Portunus trituberculatus | reverse complement strand
TGAAAATTGGAGTTTAATGCCAAGAAATGCCACATAATGGAACTAGGAAAGAGTAAGAGAAGACCAGTATGGAACTACTTGATGGGAGAGGAGCAAATAATGAAGACAAGAAAATATGAGCCCCCTGATAAACACATAAGCAAGATATTTGGACTATCATATAAGATGTTGACTAATATAAGAGTGGCATTTCATTACATGGATAAAGATACAGGTTGAACCTCCCAAATCCGGCAACCACCAGACCTTAGACTTGCCAGACCATGGAAAATTCCGAACTATAGGTGGTCCCCAAAACACCCTCTATATACTTACCTAATGTTGTACTGTTGGCATAGGGTCTGCACTGAAACACCTTTATCTAGCTTCCTCAATGGTCCACTTTTTGTTGCACTGATATTGTCATATGTTTGCACTTTTTCTTTGGTTCACACACAACAGTATCACTTCCTTGTTGCTTGGAAGCCATGTTTAGGGGCAAATATTACAGAAATTTTTTTTTATGCATCTAGGGGGGTGGTGCTTGCAATGAGTGGCAGCGTGGTACTGATCCAAATCTGACCCAGAACACCCAAAACACAGTACACCGCCGCCGCGTCTTAGCAGCTGTCCGGCAAATTACTCCGGCCAATTCAAAAATTCCGGCAAACAAAAATTTCACTTCACGACATTTAAACTGACGTCACTGAGGAATTCAATGAGATGCTTGCCGTGTGCGCCTCACGTCAGTTCACTGCCTACCTCTATCCAGTCCGCACCGCTCTTCCAGCTGTCCACCCTCCTCCCTTTTTACCGGTTTCTCCAAGGAGTTGTCCTGGTATGCTTTTTTGCTTGTCATCCTGCTGTTGGGAGTGTTATTGGGTGAAGAACACAATCTAAGGATTGTTGTTTATCTGGCTCTCCTTTGTGACCCAGGGTTATTTTTTGGTTGCAGAGTTTTTCTCTGGCGATGGACCTGCTAGAAACTCCAAGACGAACATCCTCGACTTTGGCTGGCAAGCGCCTCAGCGGGGAGAAAGCTCCACCTGCAGGGGAGGAGAAAAGGAAGAAAGACAGACAGAAGGATGGTGCCGCCAATCATGGGGCTTGCGCTTCGCCGCCCTCTGCTGCCGGTACTAGTCAGGATGTAAATACTGCGCCCCTGTCAGCTGATCACGCCGCCAGGGACGACCAGCTGGATCGTCTGAGTATGGTCATCAGCGGCCTGATCGCAAAGCTGGATGCTAACACGTCTGCCACCGCCTCTGTGGGGAGTGGTGCCGAGTTTAGTGGCTTCATTGCGCCCTCCTCAGGTGATGAGGAGGGGGAACTCCTGGAGAGTGCTGCCGACCCCTTAGAGGAGTTGGATTTGCTTGGTGGTGGGCCCCCAGCCCACTACTGCAGCAGATGGTGACAACGCTGACTTCCTTCATGCCCTGGAAGAGTTGTCTGGTCGCTTCCACAGGGAAGAAGAGAAGGGTGAGCCCCTGTCTGAGTGCCTGGCTTCCATCCTGAACGCCAGCTTGTGGCGCAGACCATCTGCCGATGGTGTGAAGGCTACATGTGAAAAAATAAAACTCTCCAGTAATGTGCCGAACTTGACTGTCCCAGCTACTAACACAGCCATTACTAACGCCATGAGTGCTGGCAGCAAACTCATAGACTTACGTCTCTTCCATACTAATGGACTGATCTCCAAGGCCCTAATCCCAGTGGCACAGTGCATTAGTGACATTGGAGAAGGAAAGGGAAGCCTGTCTCCTACTTGGATGGGCTGAATAATAGCTTTAGGCTCCTGACCTCAGCTGTTAATTACGTGAATCAGCTGCACAAGGATGTGGCTAAAATTCATGTCAATGACTCAGCGCTTGGCAAATTGTGCAAATGGGACTGTGAAGTTGGAGGGGAAGATTTATTTCCCTTTGATGTCACAAAGAAGTGTGACGAGATTTGCCGAACAAGGAAGCTGGGAGGCCTTCATTCTGTCCCCCATAGGACTTCTGCTTCAAGGAAGTTTGCTCCATACAGCCAGTCCTTTGGGCAGTCCAGCAACCCTCCACAGTCAAGGCTGAGGTCTACTTCGAGGCCTTTTTTAGGGCAGAAGCCGCCCCAGGGGAAGGGGGTGCGGCTTTACAAGAATTGCCAGTAGGCACTTTGCCAGTAAGTTCCATTACCTTTCCCTTGCTGAATACCATAAATAATTTTGTTAGTGGTAAGATTTTTGCAGCCAGACAAATTTGGCAGGACTTATATACAGATCAGTGGATCCATGATGTTGTCCACGGTAAGATTTTTCAGTTCCATACCGTTCCTACTCAAACGGTGCTGCCTGGACCTCTGGATCTCTCTGCTTCTGATCGCTCTGCATTAAACACTGCCATGCTGGAGTTTATTAGGCGGGGAGTTGTTGAAGTCTGTGACACTTCTTCCAATCAAGGCTTCTTTTCCAACATTTTTCCTACTATAAAGAAGGATGGTACAGCCAGAGTTATTCTGAACCTTAAAGAACTAAATGAATTTATTACCCACATATATTTTAAAATGGATACTCTTACAGAGGTCATACATTTAATTTAACACAACTGCTTTTTTGCTACCTGTGATTTTAAAGATGCTTATTTTTCAGTTTTTGTTAGGCCTGAAGATAGGAAATGGCTTAGATTCTTTTGGAAGGGTCAACCTTATCAATTCACCTGTTTGCCGCAAGGCTTAACTTCTGCTCCTCGGATCTTTACCAGGCTCCTTAAACCAGTTCTCTCACACCTGCATAAACTTGTTGGAATTACTGTAGTCTCGTACATTGATGATTGCATTTTTATTGCAGCCTCTAGCAAGGAACTCCAACAACATGTCTGTTATGCCTTGCACCTTTTTGATTCTGTGGGTCTCACAGTTAATGCATTAAAATCATCTCTAGAGCCTTCCCAAGAGGTGGATTTCCTTGGGGTTGTGTTGAACTCGGTTAATATGACAGCTACCTTAGCCTCGCATAGAAAGGAACGGATTAAAGCAAAAGGCTTACAATTATTACAGGGTGACATTACTCTACATGACTTAGCTTCTTTCATTGGTTTGGCCGTGGCTGCTGACCAGGCGGTGGAACTTACCCCTCTCAGATACAAGTATCAGGAGATAATCAGGAACAGGGAACTGGCCCACAATTATGGTAACTACTTTTCAGAGGTTAGTTTGGACTCCCATGCCTTAGGTATCATCAAATGGTGGGTTTACAGCATAGATTCCCAGACTAAGTCTCTGCGCTCTTCCCCCCCTCTCTTTGAGTTGTTTGCTGATGCGTCTTTGACAGGCTGGGGTGCGTCTGTGGGACCGTCTAAGACAGGTGGCCACTGGGTCCATAACGAATTGGACCACATTAACTGCTTAGAGTTGAAAGCTATTCTCTTTGGTTTACAATCCCTTTGCAGGAAGTATAGACATTCACGTTCGTCTTCACTCTTGACAACACTACTGCCATCGCTTGTCTGAAACGCTGTGGAAGCACAAAGTTTAACCTTAATACTTTAACAGGCAAAATTTTCTCATGGGCTGAGTCACGTGGCATTACACTATCAGCAGAATTTGTCAAGGGACTTCACAATATAGATGCTGATAAGGAATCTAGATTAAAAAATGTTGATACTGAATGGATGCTGTGGCCCCATATTTTCAGAAAGCTCTGTCAGATATTTTTTACGCCAGAAATTGACTTATTTGCTTCTAGGCTCAATGCTCAAGTGGCTTCTTATGTTTCTTGGAAACCATATCCTGCAGCAGCATATATTAATGCCTTCACCCTTGACTGATCCAACAGGAGCTTATACAGGCAAACCCCGTTTAACGAAGGTTCACACAACAAAATTTTGCTACAACAAAGGTTTCATTTTACTACCATCTGCTCGTTTAACGAACACCAAACTCGCTTTAACGAAGTTTTATCCAGGAAATTTTTTCCAAGTTTGAAAGCCATGCTGTATCACGCAAGCCAACAAGCTTTTGAATACACCAGGAGCCACAAATACTAAGGCCTGCCTCAGGAGAAATCCTGGGACACCTGTACAATCAAGATCAAGATCAAGCCTCTCATGGACAGCACACGCACCACTCACTCCCATAACAGCGTCAGCAGTAGCTCATCTTCACTTGCTCAACTTATCACCAAAACTCCCTGCAATGTGGTCTACGTTCCTAAGAAGACCAGAAAGTCTCTTACTCTCAAAGTGAAGCTGGATATTATTCACAGACACGAGAGAGGCGAGAAAACTATAGCATTGCTGGCTCCCATCTTGACTCCATATATTGTCTCTACTATTTTCAAGTCAGCAGACTCTATTAAGAAGGCTGGTGAGACCGTATCTTCCTTGCAAGCTAAAAAAAACAGCTGAACTCATGACTCTACAATGGATAAAATGGAAAGCCTTGTGGAAATGTGGTACCTAAGTTTTGTATGCGGTACCATGATGTGCACTTTGTTTACATTCCACAGGTTGCCAGTTAGTGTCTTTCCCGTTTCACTCTCCCTCCCTTCATAAATTTAAGATCATCAACATTATAAAATTACGTACATACATACATTAGTGTACATTATAATGACTTAAATTTAACTGCCTAAATGTTAAACTTCATAATTTTTACTTTCATTAAACCTTTCACTGTATTATGATGCACTCTCACTTTGCTTACTCTCAATGGAAGTTCAAGTCAAGGGTTAAACTTGTTATAATCGGTTCGCTTAACGAAGTTTCGCTTAAAGTGTTTTTTAGGACCGTAACCCCTTCGTTAAGCAGGTGTTGCCTGTATGCCTTTCCTCCCTTCAGCGTGATTTCCAGGGTTTTGAAGAAACTTCAGGAATCCCAGGCGACCCTGTTTGCTGTTCTTCCACTGTGGCCAACTCAGGCATGGTTTCCAGTCGCTCTCTCCGCTTACTGGCTCGACCTCCCCTCTTACTTCCTCGGCACTGTTTGATTCTGCCACAAGATCCAACACTTACACACCCACAGGCTTGCAACCTGGTACTAGCTGCAATGCTATTATCAGGAGATCCTTTGAAAACTGAGGACTTTCGCCAGAGGTTGCCCAATTTCTCATTGGATCATGGAGGCAAGGTAATTTACTACAATATGGGCCACATATCAACAGATGGGTGTCTTTTTGCTTCAGCAGGGAAGTTGATCCTTTTCAGCCACCTTTAGCCTCCTTCAGCCTCCTTCTTGGACTTCCTTTTGCTGGAGTTTAGGAAAGGAAAGGGACATAGCTATAGTTCTATGAATACCATCCGTTCTGCAATTTCAGCTATGGCTCAGATAAATGACAGTCCTGCAGACCAGCACCCACTAGTCAGTAGATTCCTGAAGTCAGTCTTCCAGGAGAGGCATTCTTTTCCCAGGGTGCTACCACTTGGGACCCCGATATTGTGCTCACTTATATTAAGTCTTTGGGACCAAACTCTTCTTTGTCAAATTTACAATTGTCCAGGAAACTTACAGTCTTAATGCTGTTGCTCTCTGGCCAACGTGGCCAGACCCTACACCTGCTGGACATTAGAAACATGACACTTTCTGACACAAAAATTTTCTTCAGGATAGGCAACCCACTGAAAACCTCTCGGCCAGGTTCCCATCTGTCAGAATTATGCTTTGTGCCTTACCCTCTTGATAAGCTGGTATGTGTTCACACTACTATCAGAAATTACCTAGACAGAACTTTGCCCTATAGAGGAATAACTACTTTTTTTCTAACAACAAAACGCCCCTTCCATATGGCCTCTCGGGACACATTAAGACATTGGACTCGGGATATGATGATAGCCGCTGGTATTGACCTCTCACTTTTCTCTCCACATTCCACCAGATCAGCATCATCTAGTAAAGCGGCTTTGAAGTTGCCTCTCTCCACTATTTTGTCCACCGCTGGCTGGTCCACAGAGTATACCTTTGCCAAGTTTTAAAAGAGACCTTTGGAGGACCATGGGCGGTTTGCCACAGTAGTTCTGACTGCTGGTGATATAGACTAAACGTGGAGGTTCCACTTTTGAGACCCTTTTTCGTAAACACTTCTGTTTAGCTGTGTTGTTGCTTGACATTATATTCATTTTTTTTTTTTCTACTACACACAATCTGTTATGGTGTGCATCGAGTATATGGTGTATTATGTTGCATTACATGTGATCCAACTCTTGGGGAGTTTCATGTTTCTTTTTTCCCTTGGTTTATGGAAGTTTTTTAGTCATAAAGGTTGGAGGAATCATTCTAAAGCTCTCGTTGAATTCCTCAGTGACGTCAGTTTAAATGTCGTGAAGTGAAATTGTAAGATTAAACAAGTACTTACCAAGTATGAAGTTTGATCATAATTTCACGAACATTTAAACTGCATCTTTGAGGTATCAAATGCCCTCTCTGTCCCTCCCTTTCTGTGGGACTTCCTGAGGGAATGCTTGTCCTAGTTTTTTTAAATGGTCAGCTGCTTCCTCCAACCCAATTTTTTTCTGAAGGACTGATGTGAGGCACACACGGTGGGCATCTCATTTAATACCTCAGTTACGCAGTTTAAATGTTCATGAAATTATGATCAAACTTCATACTTGGTAAGTACTTGTTTAATCTTACAATTTTGTCGGATTACAGGTGTTGCCGGATGAAAGAATACCGGATTAAGGAGGTTCAACCTGTATGATGAAAAAAATCATCACAAGCATGATACATCCAAGGCTGGAATATGCACCAGTGGTATGGTCTCCAAGCTCTAAAAAAGGATACAAGGAAATTGGAAGGGATACAGAAGATTGCTACAAAGATGGTGCCGGAATTAAAGGACCTCACATATGGAGAACAACTGAAGGAAATTGGACTGCCAACCTTACAAGACAGAAGAGAACACAGGGACCTAATAACAATGTATAAGGTAAGAAATGATATTGAAAAGATAGACAAAGAAGACCTGGTGCTGTTGACGAAAGAAGATGGAAGGACAAGAGGACGTGAAAAGAAGATTAGGATGAGGCAGTATGTGAAGGATATTGGAAAATAGTTTTCCACACAGAACAGTGGAAAAATGGAATGCATTGGATAATGGAATTGTTACAGTAGATAGTGTGCATAACTTTAAAGAACAACTAGATAAATGGAGATATGGAGACAGGACACTATGAACCCCACTCGAACCCTGTACAATACAACTAGGTAAATACACTGTCGGCCCAAGCGAGTGGATGCAAGACCAGAGCTCCGTGTGATATGCTGCCAATTCTGGAGAGGAACCCAACAGATCTGATGTTACAAGGGGGCAGGGAGCTAGCTTAGTGGTCGTGTCTCCAAAGAGTTATTGAATTTGCTTAAATTTTGAGGTTGAAAGAAGTATGGAGGAGGATGACGCCATGGACGGCTTGGCTGGCGCTGCCAGACATGTAAACAAAAGACTGGGCGCAAGACTGAGAGGAGCTAGAAGTGAGATTATAGAAACACCCCTAGGATTGAGACAGCTGGGTGATTGGAGTAAAGAGAGGGAATTTTCGGACTTTAAGGAGGATAGAGAAGGATCATCATTATGGATAAGGAACTTAAAGCCTTGAAGGTGATGGTGGGCGTCATGTTAGAAAGGCAGGACCAATTGATTAGGAAGAATCTTGAACTGAGAGAGAGATGTTTAAACTTAGAAAATACTGTTAAAATGAACCAAAGAATCTTGAACTGAGAGAGAGATGTTTAAACTTAGAAAGTGTACTGTTAAAATGAACCAAGAGATGAAAAAACTCTAGAGGAAATAAAAGGAGAATAGCGCCATAAACGGCAAATGTACAAATTATGAAGCTGCATTACAAGGGCTGCAGGAAAAACTGGACTCCAATTTGGAGACAGGCAAAGAGATGAGCGAAAGGAAACTGGATGAATGGAAAAAGATTTGGAAAAAGGAATGAGAAGAAAAAGTCAATTTCGCTGAAGTAGTTAAGCAAGAAATAAGGGATGAAACTAAGGACACAGTTATACAGGTAATCAAAGAAAAGGAAGAATTAGTAAGAGATACGGTGGACAAAACGAAGTGTATGGTTATATATAGACTAGTAGAAAAAAAGAACCCAGTGAAATTTGAAATGAGGGAGAAGGAAGAAAAGAAATGGTTAAGGAAATTATCTCCGTAGTGCAAGATAAAGAACAGAGTCTTGATAAAGAAATAAAAGAAATATATAGACTGGGTAAATATAGTGAGAGAACCAAAAGACCTCTAAAAGTCAAAATGAGATCGCTAGTAGGGATAGAAGAAATATTAGCTAGGAATGGAAAGCTGGCTGGAAAGGCAGAATATAAGCATATCTGGACAAAGAGAGAGATGAACCAGGTAGAAAGGGAAAAAGAGAGAGAACTGAGGAGTGAAGCTAAGGAAAAAAATGAAGGAAGGACAGAGAACAGAAAGAAGTTTTACTGGAGAGTGCTAGACATGAGACTGAAGAAATGGTATATTTGAGAAGGGGAAGGGATGCATTAAGAGTCATGTAAATAAACATAGATGGGTTTATATCAGGAAGTTTGAAAGTGAGAAATTACATACTGGAAAAAGGGCCAGATGATGTGGTATATATGACAGAAACAAAGTTAAGTGAAGATATCCAAGTGAATTTTAAAAAGCAAGGATACAATGTTTGGAGGAGAGACAGAAAGGGGAAAACAGGATGACTATTGATCATGACTCGAGAGAATATATATGTGGAAGAGATACAGTCTGGAGATGGACTGGCAGAGGTTTCAAGTATAACAATAAGAACCAATGGGAGGGAAAAAGAGTATCATTACTTGCATCATATGTACCACCAAAGACTAATACATGGAGGCTTGTACGTAAGGAAATGCAAAAGGAAGTACTAAATTGCCTGGATAACATGCTAAGTAAGGATAGAAGGGTGTTGCTTGTAGGAGATCTAAACTGCAAAGACGTCAGTTGGGAAGAAATGGATGCAAGCAGTCACGCTGGACATTGGGGGAATGATGTGCTACAATTGGTAATGGTGAACACATTGGATCAATAGATGAAAGATTATACAAGATATAGAGGGGAAGATGATCCATCAATGCTGGATTTGGTATTTACAAAAAAACCAGAGCCATGTCCAGACATCAAATATCATACTCCAATAGGATATTTAGTTTTCCATTTATGAATTTGTAAAACATTTTTGGGTCACTATCACAGTTTTCCACCACCCTCTGTTCATATTCCTTCTGTGCTGTTCTCCTTACTTCAACATATCTATTCCTTGCTGTTTTGTAGCCTTCCCTTGATAATACATCACTGCTTTTCTTAAGTTTCTTCCATGCCTTTTCTTTGTTCTTTTTTGCTTCTTCACAATTTCTATTAAACCACTGTTTATTATTTAAAGTCCTCTTTCTGTAATATGGCACAAACTTTTTCACAGCAGAGTTATACAAATCCATAAATTTATCGTATTTCAATTGCATATCTCTTTCCTGGTATACCACGGACCAGTCAATTTCATTAAAGAACTCCCTTATATGGTTATAATTTGCCCTAGTATAATTTAATTTTTCCTCCCTGCGTTCCACAATCTTATTCATGCTTAATTCTGTATCCAGCTCAAAGCTTAGGACATCATGATCGCTTTTCCCCAAGGGACTTTCATGTTCAATTTCCTCTTTTAGAGAGATTCCCCTGGTAAATACCAAATCCAACCTTGCTGCAACATCTTGTCCCCTGCACCTTGTTGGTGATCTCACCCACTGTGTCATCAAGTTATTTGTTGCTACCTTTAACAATTCTTCTGCCCACTCACCACCATTCACCACTTCGTAGTCTTCCCACACTATTTCTTTGCAATTAAAGTCTCCAACTATCATCACTCTATCCTTTCTGATGAGTTCTTGCTTCATTCTGTCTAGAGTATTTCTCATCACCATTTGGTACTGTTCATATTCCCAAGCACTGGTTCTGGGTGGTATGTATACTGTTATAATATTAATGTCCCTCTTGCCATCTGTTATAAGCATACTTATCACTTCCTCATTTCTCTTACTATAGTTCACCTCCTTCACTATCAGATCTTCCTTAGTAAGAACCATTATACCACCACCACCTTTATTTTTCTATCATTTCTCCATACTTTGTAGTGTTTTACAACAAACCAGTCTAGCTTTATTTCGGCCTTAGCTTTGTTTCCACTACACACATTATGTCCGGTTCGTTATTTCTTAGGTAATCCATACATTCTAGCCTCTTAGACAGAAATCCATCTATGTTCGTGTAAGTCACTTTTATTCCATTCCTAGTCTCTTCTTCCATGTAATGCCTATTCCGTCTGTTTTATCCACCACTTCTTTAGCCTCCCATTTCTCATCCTCCAAAAACTTGGTCTTTTCCTCCTCTGTTCTTTCGTCATTCCTCTCCTTCACTTCAGATACAAGCTCCTTCATCTTCATTCTCTCATCTTGTGACATATTTCTTCTTATGTAAATTGTTTTGGTTTCCTCAGAGTCCTTAAGTTTCCAAGCCCTCCTCAACAAGGCCTCCGCTGCCACCTGAGACTTTAATTTCAATTTTAATGGTCTATTCTTGCCTTCCTCAAAAGCTCCCAATCTCACACTTTCTTCTACCTCAGCATATAGGTCCTCTTCTTCCACAGAGATCTTGTTCAGTAAAGACTTAATCTTGTCATTTTCCTTATCCCTCCTGTCCTGCCAGTTCCTGTTAGTTTCCTCCTCAATCCTATTATGATCACACATTTTTCTTTTCAGCAATATCTCTCACCACATACTCATTTTCCTTTAGTGCCTTTACCATTTCCTCTGCGTAATCCCTTTATTTTCCTCTTCCTGCTTTTTTACTATCTCCCTAAACGACCTTTGCACCTCCTGATGTTCATGGTTCACTTCTTTCATCCTGGTGTCAATTAGATTAAGACATTCCTCTTTCTTCAAGTCCCCTTCGGATATTTTTATCTCCATTTCCATGAGTTTAGCCTTCATTTCTTCACATTGTTTCCTTAGTTGTTGGTTTTCTTTCTCCATCTCTACTTTTTCCTTCAACAGCTCTTTATTCTCTAGCGTTAACAAGTAGATCTCTTTTTTAAATTAATCATTCTCGGCTAGAACTCTATCCAGTTTTTCTTCTATTGACAAAATGTTTAGGAACTTACTCTCCAGTGCCTGGATTCTTGCATCCATATCAAGTTTCTGTAGTCCTTTTGGCGTAGTAATAAAACCTTCAAAGTCTCTAGTTTGCCTGGACGCCATTTTGTTGTTGTCAGCTGATTACGGCCAGACAATCACCGTCCACACTCTCTCTCAGGGATCACTCTCCATATCACTCACTTTCAACACTAAGAGACAGTAGGACATTTACGGACACAAACTTAGAGTTACCCGGGCCCTGTAATACCATAGGTATTTTCTTTCTTCCTGTCGCAGCGGAGACGAGCCGTCCTCTCTCAGCGGCGTGTGTGTGTGTGTGTGTGTGTGTGTGTGTGTGTGTGTGTGTGTGTGTGTGTGTGTATTTACCTAATTGTATTTACCTAATTGTAACATACGGAAAAGAGCTATGCTCGTGTTGTCCCGTCTCCATATCTATTAATGTCCAGCTTTTCTTAAAATCATGAATATTCCTTGCGTTGACCACTTCCACGTCTAAACTATTCCATGCTTCCACCCTTCTATGAGGAAGCTATATTTTTCACATCTCTCCTATAAGTGGCCATTTTAGTTTTTCCCATGCCCTCTCGACATTCTTCCATTCCACATACACAGATCTTCCCTATCCATTTTTCCATGCCAATCATCACTCTGTATATTGCTATCAGGTCTCCCCTTTCTCTTCTGTTTTCCAGGGTTGGAAGTTGCATTCTTTTCAGTCTGTCTTCATAAGTCAAATCTCTTAAGTCAGGCACCATTTTGTTGCAGCCCTCTGTACTTTCTCTAGTTTCCTTATGTGTTTCTTTAAGTTCGAGCCCACTGTATTGTTGCATATTCAAGCCTCGGTCTTATCATTGCAGTAATTATTTTCTTCATCATTTCTTCATCTAAATATCTGAACGCCACTCTTATGTTCCTCAATAAGTTCAATACTTCTCCAATTATTTTGTTTATATGTCTCTCTGGCGATAGGTCATTGGTAATTGTCACCCCAAGGTCTTTTTCTTCATGACTGGTTTTATGTCTTCATTTCCTATCTTGTACATACTCCTGATTCTTCTTTCACTCTTGCCAAACTCTATTTTCTTGCATTTTGTCGTGTTGAACTCCATTTGCCATGTACAGCTCCATTTCCATATTCTGTCCAAGTCTTCCTGGAGTAGTTCGCAATCTTTGTCACATCTCACTTTTCTTAACAATTTTGCATCGTCTGCAAATAGGCTCACATAACTGGACACCCCATCCACCATGTCATTTATGTAGACTGCGAACATTACTGGTGCCAACACTGATCCCTGTGGAACTCCACTCTCCACCAATCCCCATTCTGATGGTCTGTCCTTAATTATTGTTCTCATTTCTCTTCCTACCAAAAGTCTTCCATCCATTTTAGTAAACTGCCATGCACTCCTCCTACCATTTCAAGTTTCCAGATCAGTCTCTGGTGTGGTACCTTATCAAAGGCCTTTTTTAAATCCAGATATATTCCATCAGCCCAACCATCTCTTTCCTGTATTACATCTATCACCCTCGAATAGTAACATATCAGGTTTGTCGTGCATGAACGCCCTTTCTAAAACCAAATTGACACTCACAAAGTATGTCATTTTTCTCCAAGAAGTCTGTCCATCTATTCTTCACCACCCTCTCACACATCTTAGCTACCACACTTGTAAGTGACACTGGTCTATAGTTCAATGGGTCTCTCTTGTTACCTGATTTATAGATTGGGACAATGTTAGCTCTTTTCCAGTCTTGGGGCACTACACCTTCCCTTAATGAGGCATCAATTACTTCACAAACTTTTTCTGCCAATTGCTCCTGCATTCTCTTAAAATCCATCCTGATACCCCATCAGGTCCCACAGCTTTTCTCACTTCTAAACTCCCCATCATGTTCTTGATCTCCTCCACAGTTACTTGAAACTCCTTCATAATCCCTTTCTGTTCCATTACCAGTGGTTTGTCAAAAGCAGTCTCCTTTGTGAATACCTTCCGAAAGCATCCATTCATAGCCTCTGCCATTTCCTGGGATCTTCACTGCATACTCCATTTACTTCTAAACTTTCAATACTTTCTCTATTTTTGATGTTGTTGTTCACATGTCTGTAAAAAGCCTTGGTTGGTCTTTACATTTATCAATTATATCCTTTTCTTGTTTCTTTCTTTCTTCTCTTCTAATCAACACATATTCATTTCTTGCTCTTTTGTAACTTTCCCACTGCTTAATCCGTCTTTTCCTTCTCCACCTCTTCCATGCATCCTCTTTTCTTGTTCTAGCCTTTTCACATCTATCGTTAAACCAGTCCTGCTTTCCAACTTCTCTATGTTGTCTTATTGGTACAAATTTTTCTCACCTTCTTTGTATATTTTTATAAATTCCTTCCACTTTTCATTTGCTCCTTAGCACTCTTGAATTTCATCCAATTTGTCTCTTGAAAGAATTTCTTTAGGTTTCCAAAATCTGTCTTGGCATAATTCCATCTTCCCACTTTATATTCTTCATTTCTTCTAGATTTCTCTTCGTCTATCACCTTGAACTCCAAAACTGCATGATCACTCTTTGCTAAAGGGCACTCCACCCTCATCTCCTCAATGACCATTGGCTCTGTACTAAAGACCAAGTCCAGTCTTGACGATGCTCCCTCTCCTCCAAACCTAGTATCTTCTTTGACCCACTGAGTTAACACATTTTCCATTGCCAGTGTCAATAGTGTATTTCCCATGTTGTCTCTGATCCTTCCATTGACCAGTCCTCCCAACACACCTCTTTACAATTAAAATCTCCCATCATTATAGTTCGTTCACAGCCACCCAACATTTCTTCCAGACATGTTCCTGTATCACTTATCATTTCTTCATATTCCTGTACTGACCATGCATTTGTCTTAGGTGGTACGTACACCACTATGTAGTGCCTCTTTTTTCCTTCATTAGTTTCTGCTCTGATCTTTAGCACTTCTGCCTTTCCCATACCTTTTTCACTTGATCCACCTTTATATCTTTTTAACCAGCAACATCACTCCTCCTCCCATCTTACCTACTCTATTTCTTTTCCAAACATTATATTTCCCTTCTCCAACCTTCATCAGGTCTTCTCCCTCTCTCAGTTTTGTTTCAGTAAGACCCACAATATCTGGGTTCTTGTCCCTCAAGTAATCGTTGAGTTCTAAAATCCCGATATCACTCCATTTATGTTGGAATACATTACATTTCGCTCATATGTAAGTTTCTTTAGTCCTTTCTTGCTGTACTTTTCTGGGTTATGAACCACTTCCTCAGTCTCATATCCAAGATTCTCCAGAAAAACTCTTTCTTCTCCTCTTCTGTCCTCTCTTCATTTTTTTCAAAGCCTCCTTTCTCAACTCATTTAACATTTCTCTTTCCTTTTCACCGAGATCTCTTCTCAACCAAATCTTCCTTGTTGTTTCCTGCTGGGCTAGCCTCCATGACTTCTCCACCAATTCATCTACATCCTTTTGTGACTTAAGTTTGATTCTTATTGGCCTCATACCTTCTCTTGTGAACTTTCCAATTCTATGGAAGTCCTCTATTTCTTGTACTAGGTCTTTTCCTCCTCCTGCACCACATTAATGATATTATTTATCACCTTTTTATGTTTTCTCTCTCTCCATTTTACTCGGTGTCTTATCCTCCTCCACACCAAATATCACCACACATCTCTTTTTGTCTACAGTTTCCCTCACCAATGTCTCATTTGACTTAATAACCTTCACCACTTTCTCAGCTATCTTCTCTTCTATGATCTGTTGATCTATAATTTCAGCAAGGCCCAAAGTTTTCTCCCCTGACTCTTTGATTTCCTTTTCCAGACTTGCAACTTTGTAATTTACCTCCTTTCTTTCCACTTCCTGACTTTTTTCCATTCAGCCTGCTTCTCCATCACTTTTCCTAGAGATTCTCCACATTTTCGCAATTCACTTTAATTAGCTTAACTTCCTCTTTCAGTGCTGCATTTTCCTTCTTCATATCGGCACAGTCTCTCTTTACATTGTCATAACTCGTTTCCAGGCCCTCATACTTTTCAAACAGTTTTCAATTTTACCTTCTAACTCCAGAATTTTCTTCACATAAGTGCTCTTCTCCATTATTCCTTGAAACCCTGTGAAGTCTGATTCATCTTTCGAGTTCACGGCCGCCATGTTGCGCAGACGTAAACAAACCAGCTGATGGCTCAAACGCAGGCTACAGTTTATATTTACCTTCACTGGACATTATTTTGCTAATCAACAGTTAACATGACTATATGGAGACGGGACAAACATTACCAGCTCCTTTCCCACCTTGGTTACTCTTAGGTAACTGTAGAATTATAGATGATTGCTCTGGAGCTCAGCGACCACCTCCGCCATCGACGATGTCCCGTGTGTGTGTGTGTGTGTGTGTGTGTTTACCTAGTTGTATTTACCTAGTTGTAGTTTTACAGGGCCTGGGCTTTATGCTCGTGTGGTCCCGTCTCCATATCTACACTTATCCAATTTTTCTTTAAAACTATGTACACTCTTTGCTGATACCACTTCCTCACTCAAACTGTTCCAAGTCTCAACACATCTTTGGGGGAAACCAAATTTTTTAACATCTCTCAGACATCGTCTCTTCCTTAGTTTCTTACTATGCGATCTTGTGCTTCTAAAGTCATATTCTTCTCTCAGGATCAGTTTCTCATTATCCACTTCATCCATTCCGTTAATTAATTTATATGTGTGTGTGTGTGTGTGTGTGTGTGTGTGTGTGTGTGTGTGTGTGTTTCACGAATGTTACAAGGCGAGACGCATGTATCTTATCTTTCGAGAGGGAGAGGGGGAGGGAGGGAAGGGAGATGGGAAGGGAGGAAAGGAGATGGGAGAGAGAGAGAGAGAGAGAGAGAGAGAGAGAGAGAGAGAGAGAGAGAGAGAGAGAGAGAGAGAGAGAGAGAGAGAGAGAGAGAGAGAGAGAGAGAGATGGGAACAGTCTATGCCATTGGGTAATTTTAGACACAAGGCGGGATGCATGTAGCTTATATTTAGTGATTGGTGGAGACAAGGATGGTGGGAGGAGCACTAGGATTTCAAGGACAGCATACGGCGTGTGTAGTTGGTATCCAACACACTATACGGGACAACTGAACTGAAGAAAGCTTAGAAAAGAAATATGACGTCTATGTAGGCGTCACCGTATTTGCTACTGGGGCTTCATGTCGCCTACATAGGCGTCACCGTATTGAAGGGGTTAATGAAAAGGGAGAGTTTATAGAGCCAATCAACCCAGTGGCACAGGAAGGATTAAGAGACATCATGGTAAGAAAACAGAAAATTAGAGAATTGCTAGAAAAGGTGGATGTGAGGAAAGCAATGGGACGAGATGGAGTGTCAGGATGGACACTAAGGGAATGTAGTAAGCAACTGGTAGAACCAATTTTGGATGTAATTAACAACTCTTTAAGGGAAGGGAAGGTACCAAAGGAATGGAAAAGAGCCAATATAGTCCCATTATACAAAGGAGGAAAAATGACTGAGCCCCTAAATTATAGACCAGTGTCACTAACTAGTGTGGTGGGTAAGATCTGTGAAATTGTTATCAAAGAAAAATGGTTGGAATATCTGGAGAGAAATGAAATAATTAATAACTCCCAATTTGGTTTTAGAAAAGGAAGATAATGTACAGTGCTTACTCCAATTTTGCGAGAAATGGGGCGGCATTGTGAGTAGCAAATTTGGAAATCAACCTCCTCATACTACCTCTTTCGTCCCTAAATCCAGAAAAACCCTTGTCCATAATATCCTCAGTCAGTTTCCTTTGTCCAACAGGTGTTTCAATGTACTGTTGGTTTTCACACGTTGCTTGTCGACGTCTTGACGGCACAGTGTCTATGCAGTATATTTACCTAGTTTACCTAGTTGTATTTACCTAGTTGTATGTTACAGGGTTCGAGTGGGGCTCAGTGACCTGTCTCCATATCTACATTTGTGTAACTTCTCCTTAAATTTGCGCATACTTTCTGCTGTTACAATCTCTTCACTTAATCCATTCCAGATGTCTACTGTCCTATGTGGAAAACTGAACTTCTTGATATTTCTATGGCACTGACTTTTCATGATTTTCTTGGAATGTCCTCTTGTTTGTCTATCTCCCTGCTCCATCAGTGTTACCAGGTCTTGTTTATCTATCTTCTCCATATGGTTTACTAACTTATACATCGTTATTAGGTCTCCTCTTTCCCGTCTGTCCTTCAAAGTTGGTGCTCCATCTCCTTCAGTCTTTTTTTATAGGGAAGATCTTTTATTTCAGGGACCATCTTTGTAGCAGCCCTTTGTATCCTTTCTAGTTTCTTGATATCTTTCTGTCTATATGGCAACCATACCACTGCTGCATATTCTAGTCTAGGTCTTATCAAAGTGGTTAATATCTTTTTCATCATACTTTTATCCATGTCATTGAATGCTACCCTGATGTTCGTTTGTGTCTTGTATGTTGAAGCAAATAATCCATTTATATGTATTTCTGGAGTCAGGGTGTCTTGTATAATCACTCCCAGGTCTTTCTCTTCTCTTCTTTTCATAATGATCTCTTCTCCAATTTTATAATCCCATGTAGGTCTTCTATTACTTTTACCCATTTCCATTACATGGCATTTCTTAGTATTAAATTCTAATTTCCACTTCTGGCTCCATCTCCAGATCTTATCAATATCTTTCTGTAATTCCATACAATCATTTTGGTTTTTTATCTCTCAAAAGTGTGGCATCATCTGCAAACAAATTTATGTAGCTACTCAAAGCCTCTTGTATATTGTTGACATATATTTGGAACATTATTGGTTCCAATATCAAACCCTGTGGTATGCCACTGGTTACAGTGCTCCAACTTGATGATGTATCTCTTATCACTGTCCTCATTTCCCTATCTGATACGTAATCCGTCATCCAATTTAAGATATTTCCCTTAATTCCGCCCACATGTTCTATTTTTCATAGGAGTCTTCTGTGTGGTACTCTGTCAAAAGCCTTTTTAATATCACATACGGTGGCAGTGGCATAGTGGATAATGTGATCAGCATGGGACCGGGCAGATGTCCACGCGTAGGTTCGAATCCCACCATGTACCACCTTGAAACTTTGTCATTTCTCGAGTGGTTTAAAATTACCTACATGTCTCCATGATACCCAGGTTCTAGGTGGTTACACCAAAGATGTGCTTGGGTGGTGATATGGGCCCTAATATAGGTACCACTAAAAATAAAATTGCTTGTGCTACTAATGGGTAGAAGCTGAACAGCACTACCCATACATGCTCTTCAAGCATACCTGCAGGCACTATAGGCAATAACATAATCTGCAAGAGGCTGTCAGGCCTACACATGACAGTTCCCTGTATGAGAAAAGCTACCTAATTCCACCTATGATCCCCATTCATAAATCTATCTAATCTTTTAAAGCTCCCTATTAACTCAGCATTAACAATATGACCACTGAGTCCATTCCACTCATCAACCACTTGGTTTGAAAACCAGTTTATTCCCATTCTCTCCTAAACCTGTATTTTTCAGCTTATACCTATTAATTTCTGGTTATGTGACCGCTACTTATCTTAATAACTTCACTCCTGTCCCTTTTGTTATAGCCCCTATACCACTTAAATACTGTTGACCCTCGTTAACTCGAACTAATAGGGGATGGAAAGGTTGGTCCAAGAGATGCAAATGTCCGACTTATATGAATTACCCCCCTCCCACACACACACACACACACACACACACACACAAAAAAAAAAAAAAAAAAAAAAAAAAGGGCAAGCAGGTCAACTCAAAATTTAGGGGGATGGTACAGGATTTATTTGGGAATTATTGTCTCTCCAAAACCTTAAGTCCTTAAATTACCAGATGGTGTAGTTTATTTTTTGATAATTAATACCCTTCCCATCAGGAAGCCATTTTTAAATGTTTCATGCGGTTGTGTCATAGCATGACTCACACCCTAAAGAAATGATGTATCACTTTGTTAGATGCTCACATCATAATTGAAATATGAAGAAACAAGAAATAAAGAAAATATGGATGTATGATAGTTTCCCAGTACGCTGTGTGTTGTCGCACACAGCTACACAAGGGATTAGAAGGATATAAGTGGGTCAAAAGGAAACAGGTTTATGACCCAGGCCAGCCCCAGGCAGGTAAACATCCTGTGTTATTGTCTCACACACATGGGGGTCACTTGAGCTTGTACTTGATTGGTGAACAGTACATTTGAAAGGCATGTTGTGTAGATCAAGACACACCCCGATAAGTTCCTGAAGGGAAATTGTAGAGGATTGGGGCAGAGAGAGAGACGAGAGAGGAAGCAGAGAGGACAACCACGGCTCTGAGCAGGCCATCCTCGGCTGTATAGCTGAGGGTGGCATGAAAGTTTTGTACTTCATATAAACAGTAAGTGGAGCTATAAGTTCCAATGCAGTCTTTGGAGTAAATTAGAAAGAAGGAATAATCATAATAGGATGTTTAGGTATTATTTTAGTATATGTGTTTATGTGTACATACTTGAATCACTATGACGCCGTTATATACTTGCATTTCCATGTCATGAGTAAAGGATCTTATGTACATCTATGTATATATGTGCATTTGTGTTGCTGTGACGAATAAGTTACATAACATATTTACTTGTGTATTCGTGTACAAAGTTGAAGTAGTTATTATGTATGGTTACCAAGAGAAAGAGATTCAGAGAGAAGTACTTGCGAGGATATATCAAGATTTGTCATCATATTCAGTGGTGTTACGTTATCATTTTTGTGAATGAAGTCGTGAGACTGCTATAATCTTTTCAAACTTTTTTTTTTTCCACTACCTTCATCATCACAACTATACATCATATAACTCTCACAATAACACCATTACAATAGTTCATTGTCCTGTGAGGGGCAGGCCTCTGTCAGTGTGTCATCAGGCCTAGTGTTCCCTTCTGTGTGATTTTGGGAAGGATAGGCCACTGACTGCGAGTCAAAGAATTCTGTGACCTTGTTAATGCTGATCCCTGCAACATGCTGGTGTTCTGTGTGGTCCATGTAGCTTTGCATATCCTCAAAAGAGATTGCTCCTGTCACCTTGGATGTCCTCATTACATTAAAGAAGGAAAGGAAGTGTTGCTACCAGGTGAGGTTTCTACTGTCTCTTCATTCCTGGTGGGAGTACCATATTTTACAGATGCCATGTAGTGTAGTGGTTAGTACACTCAGCTTGCAATGGAGAAGGCCCAAGTTTGAGTCTCAGGTGCAGTGAGGTAAATGGGCAAGCCTCTTAATGTGTAGCCCTTGTTCACCTAGCAGCAATTAGGTACAGGATGTGATTATGGGAGGAAGTGGCATAGTAGATAAGCTGGTGAGCATGGGATCAGGCCAATATCCACGTGTAGGTTCGAATTCCACCACATACCGCCTTGATAGTTTGCCAATTGTCAAGTGGTTCAAAGTTACCTACATGTCACCATGATACCCAGGTTCTAGGTGGTTACACCAAAGATGCACTTGGGTGGTGATATGGGTACCACTATAAATAAAACTGTCTGTGCCACTAATAGGTGGAAGCTTAACAGTGCTTCCCATACTTCTTAAAGTTACCTACATGTCACCAAGATACCCAGGTTCTAGGTGGTTACACCAAAGATGCGCTTGGGTGGTGATATGGGTACCACTATAAATAAAACTGTCTGTGCCACTAATAGGTGGAAGCTTAACAGAGCTTCCCATACTTCTTAAAGTTACCCACAGGCACTATAGCCCAGGAAAAATAAATAAATACAGGGTTGTGGTCTCACTTTCCTGGTGTGTAGAGAGTGGTGTGGTCTCAGTCCTAACCAAAGATTGGTCTATGAGCTCTGAGCTCACTCCATAATGGGGGAAGGCTGGTTGGGTGACCAGCAGGGAACCATGATGTATCTTGGAAGACACATCTTAATATTGGAGAGAAATTGAGAAAAAAATAGTCATTCTCACACAAGAAAAGCTTCACCACGTCCATGAACTTATGTAACCTTTTCTTAAAACTATCTATTGTCTCAATACTCCCCACAAGTTTGCTGGAGCACTCACCACAAATGTACAACTAGATAATTACAACTACCCTTGGTAAATATACAAATGTACAATTAGGTAAGTACAACTACCCTTGGTAAATACACACATTGAAACAGTGGGGTGGTCTCCAAAATAAAATGGTGGCATGTAAGCTATTGATTTGTTTACATTCTCATCATTCGGCTAATTTTGTCCATATGGCGATGACATACTATTTGGTGGTTATTAAATATACTCCTATGCTTAAGCATAGGAGACAACAACACGTCAACACAGCAGATCCAAACGCAGCCAATCCAAAGGCTTGCTGGTCTATAAAAATAAGCCACTTGTACCATGTAGATCAAGACCGGAATAGTTCTCACAGCCACCAGCTGCACAAATAACAACAGACGTTTGGGTAACATTTGGGCTTATGGCTTGGCTCCAGGAAGGTTTATGGTATTGGAAATACTTGTAACAAGTAAGCACTGAGGTTATATCATATAAAAAGCTGAAGTGAATAGTTACTTAAGTAAACTTCAAAATGTAATAACATCATACAAATTTATGTCCCTATCGGTTGAGCTAAAACACTGATTGCCCAAGCTCACGTGAGTCTAGACATTGCTGCCACAACACAACGTGTCAATCTCCTGAGTATGAAAGCAGATACGTGGTAAATCATCTCCATTGTGGTGTCAATCTCCGAGTACGAAAGCAGAGATGGGCTGCTTCCATCATGGCCTGTATCTTGCTGGCCTCAGTCTGTGTTTGTCTGAGAAGGGCATGGTCACTGGCCATGGACACTGACTGGCCCCATGTATCTGGAGCTGAACCTTTGTGCTCCATAAGTGGCTCTCCAGGATGGCCTGCTGTTCTCACTCCAGCTTGGTGTCTTCCTAGGTTTTGCGCTTTTATTGTCAAATATTCATATATATGCGAAGGTTTCATGTGGGCACATAAAAGGAGCCACAGAAATGGCAGACAGGTTGGCAGGGTTAAGGTTGTCAGCCCTGGCACTGAACATGGGGACTGGGTCTGGCTGTGCGTCACTGAACAGATCAGACAACATTTATCACAGGCTCAATTTCGTCCATAAAATCATC
Source organism: Portunus trituberculatus (assembly GCF_017591435.1). NCBI lineage: Eukaryota > Metazoa > Arthropoda > Malacostraca > Decapoda > Portunidae > Portunus > Portunus trituberculatus. The sequence continues at coordinate 12,689,906 of NC_059302.1, read as the reverse complement.
TTTACTCTTACATTCATAGTCACTTTCACCACTATCACTATTATCATCACCAGGAAGGTACTCAAAGTTAGAGTCAGAAGGCTTGGTGTCACCCATGGCTACTAATGAAGTCCACACAGGCAGCAAAGATCCACTCAAAATGATTGCATAAATCAAACTGAAGAAAACTCCTATCCTGCCAGGACACTGGCTAAGAGGCTGTGATGTAGGCCTAAAGCAACATACTAATTGGCTACTAGAATAGTGGGGAGGGGTTTCCCTAGTGTGTCTGTGCACACATACAAGACCTCAGACAGCACCCCAAGCCATAATGCAATCATTTGATTTTTCTATTGAAACACCATTGCCAATCTTGAACAGCCATTCGAGCTTGTATGTGTGTACGAGAAACCAATTCTCATACATGCGTACAATCTTGTATGGAAGGAGTTAAGGAAGGTTTAGAGGCACCACTCTTCATGTTCTGGTATCTTGGCCTTGAGCACTTTCCATGAGGGCAGCTCATAACTCTCAGTTATCTTCAGTGCCAGACCCATGAAAAATGCCAGAGAAATTTCTAGCTTCATTGTTCTGAATTCTCCAGGCAATTGTGTACCACCTAATAATTTGTTAAAGTATTTCCTGACTTCAGTCAACCTGTCCCCCACTTTATAAAGGTGCTGCCATTCCACATTACAGGTTTTGCTTTTATCCCCTTTTACCTACCTATCATACAATACAGCCTCCCATAGATGGCACCAGATCATTTTCTTAACCTTGAAAGCCTAAAATAGGGTACATGTAATTTGCTTTTAGTGCAAAAACTAAACTATTTCCATACTTGATTACCTGTGCATTAATTTCATGCTATGTTTTCTTTTCATGTAACAACTACACCAAGACATTAGCTTACCTGTACCACATGAAAGGAAGGGGTGCAGTAACAAAATGCCACAATGCATGGGCATCAAATGTCCACAGTAATGGAGGAAAATCCCAAAGCTCCAGCAGCATCGATGCCATCGCAAATACTACAGTGTAGACACACCATTGGACATAAGGTCTGCTTTTCATTCGTGGTAGAGACCATCCAACCCATCCAAAGCCATTCAACACACCTGAAATACAATGCCTGTATGAAATCTATCACAAGTTTCTAAGCATCCAACCCATTCAAAGCCATTCAATATACCCAAGATACAATGCATATATGAAATCTAACACAAGCTTCTAAATAGAAATGTTGATTTAAACTAAATGTATTTATGACACTAGTATTTTTATAATACAAATTTCTTCATAATTACAAAAAAATATGCTGTGAATAGTGTGAACCTCATCTTGCTGAGTAAGAGGTGGAGGATTATGGGGAATGTACCACTGAGCAGTGTTTTCACCTAGTTGTAAAATGTAGCAAACTAACTGGAGGAAAGGCCAGATTGTTATATCTGAAATTTCATTTTGTACAAATAATGATATAATAGTGCTGCTGTATTATTGCATTCATATTTTCTCTTCACTTGATAAATATATACATGGATCCAGGCCTGGACTTGCCATAGGGAGTATTCGCAATGCACCGACCTATGATTGGCCTGCTGGCCTGTCCTTTCTCTCTCTCTCTCTCTCTCTCTCTCTCTCTCTCTCTCTCTCTCTCTCTCTTTACAGGCTGCTGGTGTGCTCTGATTTTTTCTTTTCCAAGTCAGAGAGGCAGGCCAGGCCAGAGGCCACTCAGGCTAGTAGCATGTGAGGAGGGCAAGACAATTGGTTTGTTTTGATTAACACCTGCCCCAACACTCCCAAATAACCACACAGAGTGTGTGGAGGGAGGAGTGTGTGACATGTGCATGTGTGTACATGTGTGCCCATGCATATAGGTATAGGTAAGAATATGCATGTGTGGGCAAGGCCAGGGTGGCTGGTTACATGAATGACTCCTGGCCCGAAAGCCTCCCAGTCCGGCCCTGCCTGGGTCTTTCTTACACATTTGTACATGTCTGTAAGAGTTTTTAAATAAAGTAAAGCCCTGTTATCTCATCTAGTTATTTCTTACCTACGATTAAATTGACTTTCATATTGTATCCATAATCAAATCTTCCTTTACTCAAATACCAAACATGGTAAGTGAAGAAGAAAACACCACCTGCAGCAACAATATCCCTTAAGATTGCTTGACGAGGACCAAGTAACCTGTAAAAATAAATATATATATCAAAACAGGTCAACAGATTCTAACTTTGTATTCAAAACCTACGTGAACTGCACTTTTCAGCAAATCACATGTTTCATATTTCATTTTCCCATTGTACTGAAGTAACATACTACATATCATACTGTCCACAACCAATGGCACCACACAGATGACTAAAAAAAAGCCACTAAAATCTTCAAATTGTCTTAACTGCTTCTTTAAGTGTCTGGACTGTGAGACATTTTCTTTTCTCCATGGTTACAGATAATGTTTGTCAAATTGAATCAATTAGCTAAAACTCACAATTAGGCTTTCTGTATTTCCACATTTACTTCTAATCTGCAAATATTTTGTTTGAAACACTTTCCACTGGGTTCTGCAGGAACTAATGTTTTATCAGGCAAACAAGTATCACTTAAGCTGACAAAATATGTATTGTGACAGCTGAAACCAAGCAGAAACAAAAGGACTCATGATGTGTCAATAAGTCACAAATCTTTTCTCAAGCCAAGTTCATCCTTGTTTCTATATTCATCATATCCCCCTATCACCTCCATTCTTGGAAACAAGACCATATATTCTGATATTTACTATAACTTTGTTAAAATTGTAATGGCAGGACAGCCTCTACACTATACAGTGTGTATTTACCTAGTTGTATTGTACAGGGTTCGAGTAGAGCTCATAGTGTCCTGTCTCCATACCTCCATTTATCTAATTTTTCCTTAAAGTTATGCACATTATGTGCTGTAACAACTTCATTATCCAATGCATTCCACTTTTCCACTGTTCTATGTGGAAAACTGTATTTTCCAATATCCATCTTCTTCTGTCAACAACACTAGGTCTTCCTTGTCTATCTTTTCAATGCCATTGACTATCTTGTACATTGTTATTATAATGTACAATGTTATTACAGTGTGTGTGTGTGTGTGTGTGTGTGTGTGTGTGTGTGTGTGTGTGTGTGTGTGTGTGTGTGTGTGTGTGTGTGTGTGTGTGTGTGTGTGTGTATTTACCTAGTTGTATTGTACAGGGTTCGAGCGGGGCTCATAGTGTCCTGTTTCCATGTTTCCATTTATCCAATTTTTCCTTAAAGTTATGCACATTATGTGCTGTAACAACTTCATTATCCAATAGGGTAACAGTATAAGCAGAAGGATTAGAGGTAAGAATAAAGTTAAGAATGTTGGGCGTACCTCCGGGACGGACAGGAATACAAGTAGGATGTTTGCACCATTAATAAAACTGGTCATGATCATTAGGTTATGTAATTATTTCCTATTCTGTATCTTTATACCTAACTGAGACCACCTTTAAATTTACCTAAATCAAGACTGCCAAGATATGTCATGACTCATACTCCATTAAAGCAAGATTAGACACTATCAGAGAGAGATAATTTAACAATAATATAGACTACATGGTATAGCTAGAAATTCTGGAATGATGATATTTTCTCATCTCTGGTCTAAAAAATAGCAACATATAAGAATCCTTTGTTTAACTAGTAAATGGAGCCACAGTAATACACTTGAAATGTGATTCTAAGGTTCTACTTATGTAGCTTTATTTACGCAGTACTTAGATTCTGCAGTTCAGGTCTGGTCTCTATTACAGAATGGATGTAAATAGACATATAAGAATGATAAAGATCATCCTGAGGCAGAAAAACTTATCTTAACACCATTCATGACAAAAGCTTAGGGTGATTTGTGATTAAGATAAGGTAGGTAAACATTCAACAAAGATAAAAAAAAAAAAAAGTTCTTGAATATAACTTAAAATATATAGGCAAATATTTCTTTAAATAGGGTTGTGACAAGTGGATTAAATTTAGTAAGAAAGTAGACATTCTAGTTTCAATAGAAGACTGGATATATTTCCAGATGACCATGGAAAATGGCAATTCTTGAGATTGAGAGTTCAGCATCTGTGTTATATATGGGCCAGCTGACCTTTGGCAATCAACTTATCTTAGGGTATGGTATTGATAGTATTACAGAATAGTTTTCAAAGAGAGCCTCCCATACCTCCATACGTACCTGACAATGAGACCAAACAAGGAGAAGAGAACCATGGAGAAAGCACAAAAATAGTCTAGACGTTCTGTCCATGGAGTATCTCGGGCATGAAACACAACTGACCACACCCAAGCATTGATGCATATCTGGAGAAAAATAAATAAATAAATAATATATATATATATATATATATATATATATATATATATATATATATATATATATATATATATATATATATATATATATATATATATATATATATATATATATATATATATATATATATATATATATATATACAGGCAACCCCTGATTAACAAATGTTTACACAACAAAATTTTACTACAACAAACGTTTCCTTTTACTACCATCTGCTCACATAATGAACACCAAACTTGCTTTAACAAAATTTTATCCAGGCAATTTTTTCCAAGTTTGAAAGCCCCGCTGTATCACGCAAGCTGACAGGCTTTTGAATACACCAGCGACTCTTGTGGACAAAACATGCACCACTCACTCCCCTTCCCTTCCCTGCTTTTAGTTCAAAACAATAACAGTGTCCAGCAGCAGCTTGTCTTTCCTCGCTCAACATGCCACCAAAACGCCCTGCAACCAGCCCTGCAATGTCACCTAGCGTTGCTAAGAAGACCAGGAAGTCTCTTACTCACGAAGTGAAGCTGGATATTATTATTCACAGACACGAGAGGCAAGAAAACTAATAGCATTGCTCGCCACCATGACTTGACTCTATCTACTGTCTCTACTATTTTCAAGACAGCAGACTCTATTAAGAAGGCTGGTGAGACCATATCTTCCTTGCAAGCTAAAAGAACCACCCACACTCATGACTTAGCAATGGATAAAATGGAAAGCCTTGTGGAAATGTGGTACTTAAGTTTTGTGTGCTGTACAATGATGTGCCTTTTGTTTACATTCCACAGGTTGCCTGATAGCATATTTCCCACTCCACTCTCCCTCCCTTCAAAAATTTAAGATCATCAACATTATAAATTTACTTACATATATACATTAGTCTACATTATAATGACTTAAGTCTTAAATTAAACTGCTTAAATGTTTAACTTCATAATTTTTACTTTCATTAAACCTTTTACTGCATTACGATGCACTCTCACTTTGTTTACTCTCAATGGAAGTTTAAGTCAGGGGTCAAACTTGTTATAATTGGTTCGCTTAACGAAAATTCACGCAACGAACTGTTTTTTAGGAACGTAACCCGTTCGTTAAGCAGGGGTTGTCTGTATGTATGTATATATATATATATATATATATATATATATATATATATATATATATATATATATATATATATATATATATATATATATATATATATATATATATATATATATATACACAGTAATACTCCGCTTAACGAACAGGATAGGGGGTGTCAAAGCTGTTTGTAGAGCGAAAATTCATTAAGCGGACATAATTTTCCCATAGGAAATAATGGAAATAGGGGAGGATGCATTCTGGGCTGGTCCCCAACATACCACATCGGTTAAAAAAAAAAAATTATATATACGTTTGGCAGCATACTGGGACACCGTTGTACCACTACTTTTATGATGTCATATGAGTCATTGGAAGTTAGAGGAGCTACGTACAAATTCTCTCACATTCTTACATTTATGTTCACAAAACAACATTTTTATTAGCTTTTTACAAACCTTGCCCCCAAGAAAGGATTGTTTTGTAATGCATAAAGTGAAATCATAATGGAATACCAAAAAATAAAGCAGAGAGGAGATGAGCCACAGACAAAGTGGGAGACTCGCGGCGACTCGGACGCTTCTTCTTCTTGTGGCCCTTTTAGCCTGCGTGTTGTCTTTTCCCATGATATTTGTTTCCACTCCTCTATTGCCTGCTACAATTGGTATCATATCTTAGTATTCATATACGCTCATGCCATGAGGATAACCTCGACTCCATGGCAGTGAGTGATAGTGATAATGAAATACCGCAGTATTTCATTACTAAGGTCAAGTTGAAGTCAGTACTGTGAGTAGCGGAGAGGTGTGGATGACGTCATCACCCCTGCTACCCCGCGCTAGGCCCTCTCGGATGACATGAGCAGATACCATATCTGTGAATTTTTCTTACCGTATATCGAATTGAGGGTAGTAATTTCCAAATACCGTAACTGAATTTACTGGATAAAGAACTACCATATAACGAGGACTTACTGTATTCACATACTGATTACACTTAAAAATTCAATAAACAAGTGAGTACAAATGGTGTTCTGCCCACAAGCAACTCTTCCTCTTTACAATACAAAAAACCAGAAGTCTCTAGATGTCATGGTTACCAAAATATCACTGGTTGAATGAGGTAGTATCATCAGTTCATGTGGCCTTATGTCCGATCAGGTTCAGCGGCCTTAGCAAAAGCGATAGAAAAACGAGCTCCTTGTATCCTCCCTTTTTATTCTCTCTCTCTCTCTCTCTCTCTCTCTCTCTCTCTCTCTCTCTCTCTCTCTCTCTCTCCTGTCACCTGTTCTGATACCACTCTCATTCAAAAGTTGTCTCCCCGTAACATGGTGAGAGACCTGAGGTATAGAAGAAAGGCGCTCGAGAGTGTGGCAGAATCAGACACAGTAAAATCATTGTCACTCCCACCATCCATCGTTGGTGACACAGTGATGTAGAGCATATGTTTACTCCTGATGATTGTTGCCAGCTCACAAGCAAAGAAAATGAGAAGAAAATAGCAAAAATATAACCATAAAAAGCTTAAACGTCTATCGACGTGCCCGAGTCTTGCGTGATGAATACCTATCGATGTGTTCCAAGTTTTGCAGGCTAAGTTGTTATTTTGGGCAATATAGTTCATTTATATCATGCATACAATAAACACTGTATTTATCTGTGGTAACCTGATGCAATCAAAGAAGAAAGAAGAAATAAGAGGGAAGAAACAAGAAAAGAGAATAGAAGGAGAAACAGAAAAAGGAGGAAGAGAAAAAATAGAGAAAAGTAGAAAAACATTGTACCATGTAGTAGGATTTTTGGTAGGGGCTTGACTGTAACAAATCGACGGTCTGCCCAAAAGTCTACCCATGACCAGACTCAAACATAACATGTAAACATAGAAATGAGAGGATTTGACAGAAATATATGGGTGGCGGTTGAAAGGAATTCAGTGGAGGCACACATAGTCCTGACCTGAGGAAAAGGTCACTACAGGCGAGGGTTACCAGGATTGGGTGAAGTATATTGTGCCATGCCTAGGCACGCCTAGGGACGTGTCTATGGAGAATGTATTTTTTGTGGACTGGGTCAAAATATACCTTGCCACACCTCAGGGTGTGTTTGGGTAACTGTATTACTGTGGATTGGGTCAAGATATATTTGCCCATGCCTAAGGGTGTGTCTGGGTGACTTGTGTTACTGTGGATTGGGTCAAGATGCATTGCCACGCCTAGAGGTGTGAAAAATAACATGTGTATTACTAGGGATTGGTTTAAAAAGTACATTGCCACACCTATGGGTGTGACTTTGGTAAGGTGTGCATTTCTGCCTGGATATATATATATATATATATATATATATATATATATATATATATATATATATATATATATATATATATATATATATATATATATATATATATATATATATATATATATATATATATATATATATATATATATATATATATAAATAAATAAGATAAAATAAGATGTAGCTTAGGAAGAGAGGTCCTTTCTTGGGAGTCAAGAAAATAGAGCTGAAGGGAGAAGGTCGCAGGCTCCGGACCAGAGAGGCGTCACAGGCGACATGGAGAAGATCACTCTTGTATTAGTAAGTGAAGCTTAACAGTTGGTGATGCAGTCTTAGTTAATTATCCCTTCATGGAGTAGAGGAGGAAATAATAATTTAGGATGTTATATTTGTAGGATGTTTAGATTTAAGATTTGTGTTGATTTGATATGTTGTGTGATTTGAACTTATTAGAATATGTTGAGTGATTTTGACTTTGAATTTTGATGCTTGGATTTTGATGAGAAACTTTTGAGAACTGTGTCACGTATATGAAAGGATAATTTGCTACTTGTTGAAGTAATTACTGATGAGTATTGTGTACGTAGTTTTAATCTAATTAAATGTAGAAAATTTAGCAGTGTATAATATATTGCCTTAAGGTTATTATTGATTATCTCACACAATCGTGTTATTGCAACTTGCAAGAGAGTGCAAGAGGACACGAAATATCTCATATTAAATCTATATTAGGTTAGTATTTAAAGCATGTTAATTTTTTTTGGGGGTCCGTAAATTCATATCACAAGAACAAATTAATTCTATTTCCATTCATTTCTATGGGAAAAATTTATTTGATATATGATTTTTTTTTATATACAATGATCGTCACGCAACGAATGAAATTCATATGTCGAGGTACCACTGTATATATATATATATATATATATATATATATATATATATATATATATATATATATATATATATATATATATATATATATATATATATATATATATATATATATATATATATATATATATATATATATACACAGTGGAGACTCAATACAGTAAGTCCTCGTTTTACACTAGAAATGCGTTCCTCAAAAAGCTATTGTAAACCGAAATTAATGTAAACCGAACCCATTTTAACATGTATTAGATAGGAATACGTTCCAGCTCAGTATGAAAGTCAATCGAAAAAAGTAAACAAACTGGACAAGCCGTGTATTACCGGAAAAAAAAAAAAAAAAAAATGAACAACATGAACACTTTAACTTACCTTTCTTAATGTTAATCTTCTGTATACGTCCTTTCCGAGGCTAAAGGACCATTTGTGCCCTTCCTTTGTCCCTACTGAGGCTAAGGGACAGCAGGGACCTCGCCTGCCTACTCGGAAGGAGGGCTCATGGGAGAACGATTAGCTAATACAGCGGATGAAGTGGGTGACGCACTGGCCAAGTGTGAAGCAGGTGACTTATTTCCTTCAAACTTGTCATTTGAAGTTGATGACTTGGCTTTAATTGATAAAGTTGAAGGTCCAGTGGGTGAAGTGGATGGGCTTCCTACATGTTTGAAGAAAGACAAGATTGTGGACTGTTTCGCATTCTTACGTTTCGCGTCATATAATTCTCGGTAGATTTTTATTGCCTGTTCCATCTGATTAGCCACATTGCTACTCCTTTTGGGGTTAGGGTCTTGTTCTTGCAGCAATTCCATTGCAGAGTCAATTAAATTGAAAGCTTTTTGCAGAGTCTTGATGTCTAATCCACGAACTGGTTCTTGTTCATTTTCTTCCTCCTCTTCCTTCTCAGCAGCTGCTCTCTCCAACTCTAAAAGCTCTTCGTTGCTCAGAGGCTTTGCATGACTCTGCAACAAGCCATCTAAATCCTCCTCATCCACTTCAGTAAAGCCCACTTCATGGGATAGCCTGACAATATCCTTTTTCACTTCAGTTATGGAATCCAAGAAACCTCGAAAGTTGTTACAACACTCTGGCCACAATTTTCCCCAGGCAGCATTCACTGTAGAGCTTTCCACCTCCTCCCAAGAGGCTCTAATGTTGTCAATGGCATGTCTGATGTTGTATGATTTCCACCATTCCATGAGAGTGGGTTTATCAGGTCCATCTGTGCCTTTAATCAGCTGCTTCATCATGCGGCGTTGGTAGTAAGCCTTAAAGGTTTTAATTACGGTTTGATCCATTGGCTGGATCAGTGAAGTAGTGTTGGGAGGAAGGACCACCACTTCAATGTTCTCAGCCCAATCTTCCATACACTTTGGATGACTGGGAGCGTTGTCCAGGATGAGAAGAAACCGATTTGCTATATTATTTGCAGAGGCGTATTCAGTTAGTTTAGGTGCCAAGTAAGAGCTGAAGTAGTCCTGGTGTATGGTTGTAGTAAGCCAGGCCTTCTTGTTTGATCTCCACACGACAGGTAAATAATCTTTGATTAGTCCTTTCAATGCTCTTGGAATTTCTGAGTGGTATATCAACATTGGCTTCAGTTTCAGGTCGCCTTCAGCATTTCCTCCCAAGAGAAGTGTGACTCTGTCCTTGGCAGCTTTAAAACCTTTGGCATGTTTTTCTTCTTTACTTATGTACGTCTTGGAGGACATTTTCTTCCAAAAAAGGCCTGTTTCATCATAATTGATCACTTGCTTTGCACTGTAACCCTTCTCAGCAATTAATTTAGCTAACTCTGGCTTGAACTTCTGTGCAGCTTCATGATCAGCACTGGCGGCTTCACCTGACACCTTCACATTATGTAGGTTGGACCGACGCTGAAAACGATCAAACCAGCCTTTGCTGGCCTTGAACTGCACATCCCTCACATCCATCTCAACCTTCAAGGTTTCAATAATAGACAGGGCCTTTTCTGAAATGAGGCTCAACGAGTGGGGCATGCTGGCGTGTTTGGCTGTCTATCCAAATTTTAAGTAAACTCTCCATCCGATCCATAATGGGTTCCCGATGTTTTGTGAGCAATTTTACTTGAAGGCTTAGGCTTAAAGCATTACCTGCTGCCTCCTTAACACTTAAAGCATTCCTCAAAACAGTAGCAACTGTTGACTGTGGTAAATTCATGGAACAGCTTATAGCTGACGAGCCTTCCCCAAATCCTTTTCTCTTGACTATATCAAGCTTCGTTTTCAACGTTAAACTTTTCCTAGCTCGTTTAACCTTACTCACTTCTTCACCAAGATCCAAGTTACGTTTTGGTGACATTTTGGACAGGAATTGGTCTTAAATGCAGAGAATAATGTAAGTAAATCACCGAGCACAGTCTCACTGATATTCGTTGTGGTGGCGCGAAAGTGACTGGTTTGTTGTTTGTCGCAGTGCGCAGTGCAGCGCCACAATCACAGGCAGCGGGAATTTTAAATATCGTATGTGCGAATTTTTTATCGTAAATCGAAAAAATTGTAGTAATTGTAAATTACCATATCTGCGAATTTATCGTATACTCAACTAGTGTAAAACGAGGGCTTACTGTACTCAAACATCTAAATACTCGAACACAAAAGTTCAACTCAATACTCAAAGAAATACCTTATAGTCGAACGTCCACACCCATGGTTGTAAACAAAAGCTCCTTGGTGTCCCTGTTCCCCCTCTGCCAGTTGTGACTTGTGCTGCTGCAGTCATCAGAATAATATTCTCATTCATTTTGTCTGTAGTTTTTCATTTATAAACTTACATTAACACCAAAGGTTTATTAGTGGTGAAAATATCTGGTAATCAAACGGCCGCACATTTGGTCATATACAAAGCTCTGGCATCTCTTTTCTTGCAGCCGACACTGTACCGTTCTGATACCGTATTACTGGTAATACTGGTAATACCAGTATACCAATGCCGGTGCGCATCCTTAACCCTTAACGTACGGTGATCGTTTCAGGATGATTATAGAGTCGCGTGTGGAGAGGTGGGGATCATTCAGGGAATCATGATTTTTCGACACTAAACATTTGAATCTCTTCCCCTCACTATTGGTCCTGGGGCAAGTGGAGGTATCTGGCAACTTTTCTCGTTCACCTCCTCAAGCCTTGAAACATATGTTCCCTCACATTAGGTCATCTTTTCCTATTCCGAGGCAACATCTCACAACCCCAGTGACATGGAGGGAGGAAATATTACTGAGTAATGTTATGTTAGTGTCACTCTATAGTGACATTGAGGATAGTGATGAAAAAGAAGACAGTGATTTTTTTTATTGAGACAGAAGAAAGTGGAGACTCCAGTAGTGATTCTGATAGTGATCTGAGAGACAGAGACCAACCCTCAAAGCAACGTTCATAAATCTCACATACAGGCAACCCCCTTTAACGAAGGTTCACACAACGAAATTTCGCTACAATGAAGGTTTCATTTTACTACCATCTGCTCGTTTAACGAACACCAAACTCGCTTTAACAAAGTTTTATCCAGGTAATTTTTTCCAAATTTGAAAGCCCCACCGTATCATGCAAGCTGACAGGCTTTTGAATACACCAGGAGCTGCTGGTACTAAGGCCTGCCTCAGGAGAAATCCTGACACACCTGTAGAATAAAGATCAAGATCAAGCCTCTCGTGGACAACACAGGCGCTGTCGATACAAAGGCCTGACTCAGAAGAAATTCTGCGTCACCTGTAGCATCAAGATCAAGATCCAGATCACGTGCACCACTCACTCCCCAATCAAAACATAACAGCGTCACCAGCAGCTCATCTTCCCTAGTTCAACTTACCACCAAAACGCCCTGCAATGTGGCCTAACGTTCCTAAGAAGACCAGGAAGTGTCTTACTCTCGAAGTGAAGCTGGGTATTATTCACAGACAAGAGAGAGACCAGAAAACTAATAACATTGCTTACCACCATCTTGACTCCATCTACTGTCTACTATTTTCAAGTCAGCAGACTCTATTAAGAAGGCTGGTGAGACCATCTTCCTTGAAAGCTAAAAGAACCACCTGAACTCGTGACTCTACAATGGATAAAATGGAAAGCCTTGTGGAAATGTGGTACATAAGTTTTGTATGCGGTACCATGATGCGCACTTTGTTTACATTCCACAGGTTGCCGGTTAGCGTATTTCCCGTTTCACTCTCCCTCCCTTCATAAAGTTAAGATCATCAACATTATAAAGTTACGTACATACATACATTAGCGTACATTATAATGACTTAAATTAAACTACCTAAATGTTTAACTTCACAATTTTTACTTTCATTAAACCTTTTACTGTACTACGATGCACTCTCACTTTGCTTACTCTCAATGGAAGTTGAAATCAGGGTTAAACTTGTTATAATCGGTTCGCTTAATGAAGTTTCGCTTAACGAAGTGTTTTTTAGGAACGTAACCCCTTCTTTAAGCGGGGGTTGCCTGTACTCCCTTCTAGCAATGCGCTGGTGTGTCACCCATGGTTGCCTCTACAGGACTGTGCTTGTCGGCCGAGTTATGTGACTCTCATTGCTAATAAGAGTTACCAGATTCCAATTATTATACAAATCTACAATACAGTGGAGACTCAATACTCGAACGTCTAAATAGTCAAACTTTTCAATAGTCAAACGCAATATTTCGTCTTAATACTCGAAAAAATACCTATTAGTCCAATGTCCGTCCACTTGGCTGTAGACAAAGGGTCTCTCCCTTCCCACCGCCCCACGCGCCCCACTGGTCCACCGCAGCTAGTTGATCCTTCACTGTCGTAAGAATAACATTGTCCTGCACTTTCTCTCTAAAGGGTTTTTTTCAGATTTAGAAGCTTACACTGGCACCGAAGAGGCTTGTTAGTGGAGAGAAAAAGCCTACAAGAAAGAATGTACTGACAACCATCGAATGGAAAAGGGAGATTATTGATAAATATGAGAAAAGAGGAAGAATAACCGATCTTGCAGTTGAGTATTGTATGGCTAAATCTACAGTAGCCACGATACTGAAGAAGACAGCTCATTAAAAGAGCTGATGCGGCGACTGGTGTGAAAAAGCAATTTAAGCAACCTGCAGCAGTGGAAGAAATGGAAAAATTGTTAATTGGATAAAGCAAAGGCAGATGGCTGGTGAATATATATATAGACAATTTCTTACAAATAACAGAATTAATTAAATAAATCATTAGTTGACATCTCAAATACCTAAACACTAGTCAACATGACCTCTCAAGGCCGGTCACCACTTGTGCTTTGTTGATGGTGGATGTGCTACGCACATAAGCTAATGCTAGAAATTTTTGCATTTTTTTTCACTTTTTTTATTATCAGCTTATCATGTGAAGGAGCAAGAACTGTACCACACACCAGCAATGTTGCCTAAAAATTAATAAGTACAAAACAAGTACAGGCAACCCCTGATTAATGAACATTCACACAACGAAATTTCACTACAACGAATGTTTCCTTTTACTACCATCTACTCGTTTAACAAACACCAAACTCACTTTAACAAAATTTTATCCAGGTAATTTTTTCCAAGTTTGAAAACCCCGCCATATCACGCAAGTCACCAGGCTTTTGAATACACCAGTGTCTCTTGTGGACAAAACGCGCACCACTCACTCCCCTAACCTTTCCTACTCTCAGCTCAAAACAATAACAGTGTCCAGCAGCAGCTCGTCTTCCTTCGCTCAACAAGCCACCAAAACGCCCTGCAACCAGCCCTGCAATGTCACCTAGAGTTGCTAAGAATACCAGGAAGTCTCTTACTCTCGAAGTGAAGCTGGATATTATTCACAGACACGAGAGAGGCCAGAAAACTAATAGCATTGCTCGCCACCATCTTGACTCCATCTACTGTCTCCACTATTTTCAAGTCAGTAGACTCTATTAAGAAGGCTGGTGAGACCATATCTTCCTTGCAAGCTAAAAGAACCACCTGAACTCGTGACTCTGCAATGGATAAAATGGAAAGCCTTGTGGAAATGTGGTACATAAGTTTTGTATGTGGTACAATGATGCGCCCTTTGTTTACATTTCACAGGTTGCCAGCTAGCGTACTTCCTGGAGCGCTCAACTCTCCCTCCCTTCATAAATTTAAGATCATCAACATTATAAAGTTATTTATATACATACATTAGTGTACATTATATTGACTTTGTCTTATATTAAACTGTTTAAATGTTTAACTTCATAATTTTTACTTTCATTAAACCTTTTACTGTATTACGATGCACTCTCGCTTTGTTTACTCTCAATGGAAGCTCAAGTCAGGGTTTAAACTTGTTATAATTGGTTCGCTTAATGAAGGGTTTTTCAGGAACGTAACCCCTTTGTTAAGCAGGGGTTGCCTGTATATATATATATATATATATATATATATATATATATATATATATATATATATATATATATATATATACAGGCAACCCCCGTTTAACGAAGGTTTACACAACGAAATTTCACTACAACGAAAGTTT
The DNA here is from genome assembly GCF_017591435.1 of Portunus trituberculatus. Lineage (NCBI taxonomy): Eukaryota > Metazoa > Arthropoda > Malacostraca > Decapoda > Portunidae > Portunus > Portunus trituberculatus. The sequence continues at coordinate 12,674,793 of NC_059302.1, read as the reverse complement.
CATTTTACTACCATCTGCTCGTTTAACAAACACCAAACTCGCTTTAATGAAGTTTTATCCAGGTAATTTTTTTAAAAATTTGAAAGCCCCACCATATCACACAAGCTGACAGGCTTTTGAATACACCAGGAGCTGCTGGTACTACGGCCTGCCTCAGGAAAAATCCTGGGACACCTATAGAATAAAGATCAAGATCAAGATCAAGCCTATCGTGGACAACACGCGCAACACTCACTCCCCAGTCAAAACATAACAGCGTCAGCAGCAGCTTGTCTTCCCTAGCTCAACATACCACCAAAACGCCCTGCAATTGGCCTAGTGTTCGTAAGAAGACCAGGAAGTCTCTTACTCTCCAAGTGAAGCTAGATATTATTCACAGACATGAGAGGCCAGAAAACTATAGCAGTGCTGGCCACCATCTTGACTCCATATTATACTGTCTCTATTTTCAAGTCAGCAAACTCTATTAAGAAGGCTGGTGAGACCGTATCTTCCTTGCAAGCTAAAAGAACCATCTGAACTCGTGACTCTACAATGGATAAAATGGAAAGCTTGTGGAAATGTGGTACATAAGTTTTGTATGCAGTACAATGATGCGCACTTTGTTTACATTCCACAGGTTGCGGTTAGTGTCTTTCCGTTTCACTCTTCCTCCCTTCATAAAGTTAAGATCATCAACATTATAAAGTTACACATACATACATTAGTGTACATTATAATGACTTAAATTAAACTACCTAAATGTTTAACTTCATAATTTTTACTTTCATTAAACTTTTCACTGTACTATGATGCACTCTCGCTTTGTTTACTCTCAATGGAAGTTGAAATCGGGTTAAACTTGTTATAATCAGTTCATTAACGAGTTCGCTTAACAAAGTGTTTTTAACGTAACCTCTTAGCGGGTTACGTTCTAAAAACACTTCGTTAAGCGAAACTTCGTTAAGCGAACCGATTATAACAAGTTTAACCCCTGATTTGAACTTCCACTGAGAGTAAGCAAAGCGAGAGTGCATCATAGTACAGTAAAAGGTTTAATGAAAGTAAAAATTATGAAGTTAAACATTTAGGTAGTTTAATTTAAGTCATTATAATGTACACTAATGTATGTATGTATGTAACTTTATAATGTTGATGATCTTAACTTTATGAAGGAGGAAGAGTGAAACGGAAAGACACTAACCGCAACCTGTGGAATGTAAACAAAGTGCGCATCATTGTACTGCATACAAAACTTATGTACCACATTTCCACAAGGCTTTCCATTTTATCCATTGTAGAGTCAAGAGTTCAGGTGGTTCTTTAGCTTGCAAGGAAGATACGGTCTCACCAGCCTTCTTAATAGAGTCTGCTGACTTGAAAATAGAGACAGTATAATATGGAGTCAAGATAGTGGCCAGCACTGCTATAGTTTTCTGGCCTCTCATGTCTGTGAATAATATCTAGCTTCATTTGGAGAGTAAGAGACTTCCTGGTCTTCTTAGAACACTAGGCCAATTGCAGGGCGTTTTGGTGGTAAGTTGAGCTAGGAAGACAAGCTGCTGCTGAGGCTGTTATGTTTTGACTGGGAGTGAGTGTTGCTGTGTTGTCCACGAGAGGCTTGATCTTGATCTTGATCTTTATTCTACAGGTGTCCCAGGATTTTCCTGAGGCAGGCCTTAGTACCAGCAGCTCCTGGTGTATTCAAAAGCCTGTCAGCTTGCATGATATGGTGGGGCTTTCAAATTTGGAAAAAATTACCTGGATAAAATTTCGTTAAAGCGAGTTTGGTGTTCGTTAAACGAGCAGATGGTAGTAAAATGAAACCTTCGTTGTAGCGAAATTTCGTTGTGTGAACCTGTTAAACGGGGTCGTTAAATATATATTGTATATATATATATATATATATATATATATATATATATATATATATATATATATATATATATATATATATATATATATATATATATATATATATATATATATACAGGCAACCCCCTTTAACGAAGGGGTTACGTTCTAAAAAACACTTCGTTAAGCGAAACTTTGTTAAGCGAACTGATTATAACAAGTTTAACCCCTGACTTGAAATTCCATTGAGAGTAAGCAAAGCGAGAGTGCATCATAGTACAGTAAAAGGTTTAATGAAAGTAAAAATTATGAAGTTTAACATTTAGGCAGTTAAATTTAATTCAAGTCATTATAATGTTCACTAATGTATGTATGTACGTAACTTTATAATGTTGATGATCTTAAATTTATGAAGGGAGGGAGAGTGAAACAGGAAAGACACTAATGGCAACCTGTGGAATGTAAACAAAGGGCGCATCATTGTACCGCATACAAAACTTATGTACCACATTTCCACAAGGCTTTCCATTTTATCCATTGTAGAGTCATGAGTTCAGGTGGTTCTTTTAGCTTGCAAGGAAGATACAATCTCACCAGCCTTCTTAATAGTCTGCTGACTTGATATATATATATATATATATATATATATATATATATATATATATATATATATATATATATATATATATATATAGTAAGGTCCCGGTTACGTCGGTCTCGAGTTATGTCAAACTCGTAGTTACGTCAGTCTACCATAAGGCAATTTAATATTTAAAATATTGAAAATTTATAAATCATAAAGCGCGGGATTTATTGTTATTGTTGGTGGTTAGCCTAGTGGTTACCCACACACCCCGCCTCACGCTTGAATACAATAACACCCTGCCTCAGTTCCACCACACCGTCGCCCCTGGCAAGTGTTATCCTACTTCTGTGTTTACTGACTCAAATTCTTAGTATCTTGCTCAATGGCACCAAAGAGAAAACTTCTTAGTGACAGCAGTGATGCTAAGAAAAGGAAAACTATTATGCTACAAGAAAAAGAGGACGTAATTAAAGACATGAGAAGGGAGGCAGCAGCTGTGTGTGAGGGAGTGAAGAAGAAAATGGGAAGCCCGTTACCATGACAACGGGGAGGTTGACGACCTTGAGGGCTCGCACACCCATCACAACAATAACAACTCCGGAGCCTCTCCTGGGCCACACGACACTCGCAGCTCACTTGCACCGTCTGCGCCTGTCTGTTGATCCCTATTGCATTTCCTGCCCCGCTGCCCACGCTTCTACTCCCACCGCACTGCACTACGCTCCCAGCTGTCTGCCCTGGGCATGACAACATTCAACCTGCCCACCCTCCTGGCGGCCTCAGGCGTTCACCCCTCTCGGCAACCTGCAGTCCTTCACGTTCACGGCCCTAATCAACAACAAAAACAAGCTTGTGTTTCATATTCCTATATAGTTGTAAATAATATAACAATATAACCTTTAACTTACCTGAATGACCATAAACAATGATTGGTTGAAAACTCGATAATATGCTTTGAAATGTACAGAAACTCGAGTTACATACAAAATCAACTTACGTCATGTTTCAGGAACGTAACTCTGATGTAAACCGAGACCTTACTGTATATATATATATATATATATATATATATATATATATATATATATATATATATATATATATATATATATACAGGGAGTCCTCGGTTATGACGTTGATCCGTTCCTGACACGAGTCGTAACCCGAATTTCGGCGTATGTCAGAACATCAGAAAAAAAAAAAAAAATCTTACCTTTATTCCTTTGGTTGGCTTGCACACTGGAAGGAGGCATTGCAAGGGAGGGAGAGACAGGCTTATTGTGTAGAGGAAGCTGCAGAAGGTGCTGGAGATACTGAGGCTGGTGAATCGAGAGGCAGAACCTTCAGGTGCTGGAGATGCTTGGGCAGGTGAGTCTGGAGGTGAGGCAGAACCTCCAGGTGCTGGAAAAACTGGGGCAGGTGAGCCTGGAGGTGAGGCAGAACATTCAGAAGGTGCTGGAGATTCTGGGGCAGGTGAGTCTGGAGTAGTAGAGGCAGCTGAGGTAGAGGGTACAGGATCTGTTGCAGGCCTCTCTACCTTTTTAAAATACTGCTCCAGGTTAGTCTGAACAGAGAGCAACCTCTTCTCATCCAAGATCTCCTTGTAACATTGCATCAAATCCATGATGCCTCTGGAAACCTTAGTGAATCTTTCAAAGTTGGGATCCATAGCCTCAAAAGTTGCCAACGCTTGATGCATCTCAGCAAAACCTCTTGCCAAGCCCTGCCTTGTGAAAGCCCTAGGCTCTGGGGTGGGTGCTTCTTCTTCCTCTATGATCTGCTTCTCCAGTTGTATCAGGTCCTCAGCAGATAACTCCTCTCCATGAGATTCCAGCAGCTCTGTAACATCATCAACCTCCATCTCCAAATCAGTTTCCTTACTCAGGGCAACAACATTCTTAATAACATGCTGAACTGTGTTCTCAAACCCATGGAAATCACCCACAAATTGAGGACACAGTTTTTCCAAACACCATTCATGTTTGTTTGCTTAACCTCCTCCCAGGAATCAGCAATGTTCTTCACGGCATCAAGGATGTTGTAGGATTTCCAAAAGTCTTTTAGGGTCAAATTCTTCTTGGTTTCAGTTGCCTGTAAAGCCATAGCAATTGTCCTTCGGAGGTAGTAGGCCTTGAACGAAGCTATCACTCCTTGGTCCATAGGCTGTAACAGGGCCGTGGTATTAGGTGGAAGGTAAACCACCTTGACATTAGGGTTAAAGTCTCCCAGGTGGGCAGGGTGTCCAGGGGCATTGTCCAGCACTAGCAACACCTTAAAAGGGATACCCTTGGAGGCCAAATACCACTCCACACTTGGCACAAAATAGTTGATGAACCAGTCCTCAAACACCGCAAGTGTCACCCATGCCTTCTTATTTGCCTTCCAAATGACTGGTAGTTGACTCTTCCAAATGCCCTTGAGTGCCCTTGGATTTTCAGCCTGATACACAAGCAAGGGCTTCAGTTTGAAGTCGCCAGCAGCATTTCCCCAAAAAAGTAAAGTTAGCCTGTCCTTGCTGGCTTTATGACCTGGTGCTGACTTCTCCTCCTTGGCGATGTAAGTGCGGTCAGGCATACGCTTCCAAAATAAGCCTGTCTCATCCACGTTGAACACTTGATGAGCAGAATAATCCCCCTCCTTAATTATCTCAGCCAACGCTTTAGGAAATTCACTTGCTGCTTTCTCATCACCACTAGCAGCTTCACCTTGCACTTTAAGGTTATGGTAATTGGCCCGAGCCTTAAATTGCATAAACCAACCCCTACTAGCCACAAACTCTTCACTTTCACTTCCTTCCTCCTTTTCTTCTTTCAGTGCTTCAAACAACCTTTTCGCATTCTCCTGAATCACTATAAGGCTCACTGTAATACGATTTTGTTCTTCCAATCAAAGCGCCAATAATCTTTCCATCTCAATAATTAGACCACTACGCTGCTTGGTTATCACTGTCGCTTTCATAGGAGCAGATCCTTTCACATGTTCCATAATGCGCTCTTTATCTTTGATGATGGTAGCCACAGTGGAACGACTAAGGCCAAGCGACTGGCCAATGTTTGTTGGTGTTTCTCCCTTTTCTGATCTCTTTATAATGTCCACTTTAACTTCCATGGTGATGGCCTTTCTCTTCTTTGATGCACTACATCAGAAGAGTCTGCCTTTCGCTTGGGAGCCATAACCAAGAGAGAGAGAGAGAGAGTGCAAACAACCAAAATGGCGTATGTACAGAGACTTGAGACGCCGTCTTCCTCGCCCTACAACCACAACAAAGCATATTCTTCCGCCGCGCGCCCAAAACGAGTTCTTGTTTGTTTACGTCACTTACAACGCTAAACCACGTAAGACGGAATGACACCTAATATTATTTTTCATGCTTTTATGGGCGTGTTCGTAACCATATATATATATATATATATATATATATATATATATATATATATATATATATATATATATATATATATATATAGTCAAACACACACACATATATACAGTCAAACCTCACGAACACGAATTCACCGAACACAAAACTTACAGATACACAAATCGGTAAAATATCCCATATTTCGCGAGCAAGACTTTGACTCGCGATTGCACAATTTGGTCTCCATTTGAATCTCCCGCTGGTCCTGGTGGATGCACTTGATCTCCCACTCCCAAGCGTCTTGGACTCTTCGTAATTTGCTGAAAGTCATGAAATATGCAACATCCCTCTTCACTGAAACAGATCCCATCCTGGAGAGGAGCATTACCGTATTTTACGGCTTGAAAGACGCTGCATCTTGGAAGACGCACCCTAATATTTGAAAGAAATTTCTAAGAAAAAAAAGTCATTCTCATACAAGAACGCATTCACCATATACCAGACCACAGAACACAAAAACATAAGAAACAAGGAGTCTGCAAGACAATATTGTTTCACCACTCATTACAAATTTGCTGGAGCACTCAACACAAATTTAAAACTATATAAATAAAAACATCATAGGTAAATACACATACACAGTGAAACAGTCCATCTCTTCTTGTTTTAGTGGCGGTCGACGGCATGTTTTGGACCTCGTTTACATTACGGAAGTACTTGTCCGATCGCTGAAACCGAACATGTCAGTGCTGCAGTTTGTATTTATTTTATTTTGCAGTCGTGCTTCATAGGCTTTATCAGTGTGAATACAATTCACAAGTGGAGTTTTGACTCTTGCTTGAATGAGTAAGCCACTTGGATGTTCTAATAATAAAGGTATAAAGGCACCTGGCATGATGTGTGTGCGTTCGTGTGCATGTATGTGTGTGTTGCAATAAGACGAGGGAGCGGCCAGTTTTCTCCACACGCTGAGTAGGCTGCAGGAAGGATTATGGTATTGTAAATACTTGTAACACCTAAGTACTGAGTTTACATAATATAAAAGGCTAAATTATATGGTACTTAAGCTAACATCATAATGAAATGACTCAACATACAAATCCAGGTCACTATCTGTCAAGTGTCCAAGCTCACTTGAGGTTGGATGCTGCCTTACAATACAACATTCATCTTGGAAGACACACTAGTATTTTTCAGGGTATTTTTTAGGAAATAAAGTGCGTCTTGTAAGCCGTAAAATATGGTAAGTTCAAGAGGGGTGTTGAGGAGCTTCTTTTGCCCTACAAGGAGACTTTACGCCATATGGAAGCATCTGCCAGTCAGAGGCCCATCACTTCATATTTCAAGCCCTCTCCAACCAGCAAACAAACTAAAGGTACTAGTACTATAATTTAATAAAACATGTGCTTGGTACTTCATTTATTGTTTTTTTTCAGCCTTTTTGGTAATTTTTTTTTTTTTTTTCTTTTGAGGATCTGGGAACGTAACCCCCATTTTCCCATAGGGCCTATTATTCACCGAACACGAATCTCGCCTTACATGACGAGCTCAGGAGCGTAACTGTTGTGTTGGGCGAGGTTTGACTGTATATATATATATATATATATATATATATATATATATATATATATATATATATATATATATATATATATATATATATATATATATATATATATATATATATATATATATATATATATATATATATATATATATATATATATATATATATATATATATATATATATATATATATATATATATATATATATATATATATATATATATATATATATATATATATAATACAGGCCCCACTTAACAAAGGGGTTACGTTCCTAAAAAAATCCTTCGTTAAGCGAAACTTCGTTAAGTGAACCGATTATAACAAGTTTAACCCCTGATTTGAACTTTCATTGAGAGTAAACAAAGCGAGAGTGCACCATAGTACAGTAAAAGGTTTAATGAAAGTAAAAATTATGAAGTTAAACATTTAGGCAGTTTAATTCAAGTCATTATAATGTACACTAATATATGTATGTACGTAACTTTATAATGTTGATGATCTTAAATTTATGAAGGGAGGGAGAGTAAAACGGGAAAGACACTAACCGGCAACCTGTGGAATGTAAACAAAGGGCGCATCATTGTATCACATACAAAACTTATGTACCACATTTCCACAAGGCTTTCCATTTTATCCATTGTAGAGTCACGAGTTTAGGTGGTTCTTTTAGCTTCCAAGGAAGATACGGTCTCACCAGCCTTCTTGATAGAGTCTGCTGACTTGAAAATTGTAGAGACAGTAGATGGAGTCAACATGGTGGCAAGCAATGCTATTAGTTTTCTCACCTCTCTTGTGTCTGTGAATAATATCCAGCTTCACTGCCGCTAGCATGAGTTGGTAACAGAGTATTGTAAGACTGTAATCCGGATTTGAGCTCCACGAACGACAACAAAACCACAGTGCGCGCTACAAGAATGGAGGGAAGAAGCTGTGACTGGGTTTCGCCACTCACGCATGAGCAGAGAATAATGATTCTCAATCTTGTAAAAGAGAATAAAGACTTGCAAGACCGCTCAACAAACCCAGCTAGCCTTCACAAGAAAAAATTAGCTTGGGAGGAGATCACCAAGTCATTTAATGCCTTTAACATTAAGATATTTATAGCTAAATAAAAATTCAAGATTTTAGCATCAGCTGGTGCTTAGAGAGAAACTGACAATGTGAAAAAGAGGCAGGCTCAGGTAGTGAGTAACAAGCCCACATGTGATCAGAGTTATTGAATATCTGTGTACTCAAGCATTCCTTATTGAAAACCTGGCTTGCCACACACTTAAATAATTTTTCTTCTTTTCAAGTTTTGTATATGTATAGCAGTTCTGAATGTTTATTGTTGTTGCTCAATTTCACTATGTATTTATAACAGGTTTATTCAACAACTTTACAGACTGCAGTGTTTTCATAATTTCCAGAATTCTTAACTTTCTTTTTTCTGTATCCTTCCATTATCCCTAAAGTGGTAATTTATCATGTGTTTGGAAATCACTGTCTTACAAAATCCATATCAAGAAGCAGTGGTAGTTCATTACAAGAGTTGAGAAATTTGCATTCTTTGGGATCTGCTAGACCACAATTTGTATGCATATCATTAAAGATTCCATAGTTAACACATTAGTATAGTCAATCATGAATTACATTAATCATGGCCTGAAATAGTTTGGATACAGGACTATACATCTTGAGAACTACCTACAATACTGTCAGTATACCTATGCTTAAATCCTTGCACATCACACCCAACTCAGTAAAAAGTTATCTGTTGACTTAGCTTTAACATTATTGCACTCAATGTTATGTCACTCACTGTCTTTGTTGAGAGAGAGAGAGAGAGAGAGAGAGAGAGAGAGAGAGAGAGAGAGAGAGAGAGAGAGAGAGAGAGAGAGAGAGAGAGAGAGAGTTTGATAAGAAGTCCTGGGTTGGTGTGAAGTGGTGTTCTTGTGAAATTCTCTGTCTACATCCCTACATAGTAGTACATCTTTGTGGTTTTGTTTTAAACCTGCTTATACAGGCTAGTATTTACCTTGTGACTGGCTTTTCTTTGCATACTTTGACAGCCTTCTGTCTGTTGGCAGTTCACCTGTCACTTCCTATTCTCCATTAACTCATGCACATATTTGGTCTTTAATAGGCTTGGATGATGAGCTCACTAAAGAAAATATTTATTACCATGAAATAAACAGTGTAACTTTCCTGACAAACGAAAACAAGCTTCATAAAACAGCTAGGTGGCGAGCTTTCTGGATCTACTGCGTTCTTCAACCTCGTGATTTTAAGGTGATCCTTGACTATTATAAAAAGAATAGTAACTTATGTGGAAACATAACTATCGGTTTTCCGAGATTGAAAATATTACTTGATGTTGATTTTAGTTCATACTATTCGTTGGTCACTCCAGCTTACGAAAATTATAAAATATTTCTTCGAAGGTTACGTGGAAGACACGGGGGCACCCATGCCTTCCCTTCGACCTTCCCTCTGCTCTTCGTTCCAATAATGACAGCGACTCTTGGTACCACATTACCTTCCCTTCTACCCTCGACCTTAAACCTTCGTGACTCTTGATACGGGCCTAAGACACTTCCTGGTCTTAGGAACGTTAGGCCACATTGCAGCGCGTTTTGGTGGTAAGTTGAACTAAGGAAGATGAGCTGCTGGTGACGCTGTTATGTTTTGACTGGGCAGTGAGTGGTGCGTGTGATCTTGATCTTGATGCTACAGGTGACACAGAATTTCTTCTGAGTCAGGCCTTTGTATCGGCAGAGCCTGTGTTGTCCACGAGAGGCTTGATCTTGATCTTTATTCTACAGGTGTCTCAGGATTTCTCCTGAGGCAGGCCTTAGTACCAGCAGCTCCTGATGTATTCAAAAGCCTGTCAGCTTGCATGATACGGTGGGGCTTTCAAATTTGGAAAAAAACCTTACCTGGATAAAACTTGGTAATAAAGCGAGTTTGGTGTTCGTTAAACGAGCAGATATATAATATATATATGATAATATATATATATATATATATATATATATATATATATATATATATATATATATATATATATATATATATATATATATATATATATATATATATATATATATATATATATATATATATATATATATATATATATATATATATATATATATATATATATATATATATATATATATATATATATATACATACATACAGTAATCGCTCACGTATCCGGATTATAGCAGCCAAGGCCCTGGCGGATACGCGAAATATCCGGATACGCGGAATTTCCTCTCCCAACCCCTTATAAATTGAGAAAAAACATGTACATAACCCAAATGGGTAAGAAAACAATGAATGAAAGCACATTAAATGATTATATATACAATAAAGACTTCCTGGAGCATGATAGAATGATAACATATCAGATACCTGCTTCTCTAGAAAATGTGAGGATTGGGAAGGTGCCATCAGCAGTGTCATGGCAATCTGCTGTTTCACTGCTGAACTGGACACTACCTGAGTCATTATTACTGTTTTTTTTTTTTTTTTTACGGTAAGGCCTATAGCGCCTGTGGGCACACTTGAAGAGTGTATGGGAAGCGCTGTTCAGCTTCCGCCCATTAGTGCCGCAGGCAATTTTATTTATAGTGGTACCCATATTAGGGCCCATATCACCACCCATGCTCATCTTGAGTGTAACCACCTAGAACCTGGGTATCATGGTGACATGTAGGTAACTTTAAACCACTCGACAAATGGCAAAGTGTTTTAAGGCTGTACGTGGTGGGATTCGAACCTACGCGTGGACGTCTGCCCGATCCCACGCTCACTACCTTATCTACTATGAGATAATGATAGTGAAGTATTTATTGTTTGTCTGGTACAGCTTTCTACCTCTGTCTCAACATAATTTTTTGTAATAGTGTTATTGTGAGAGCTATGTCATGTAAAGTTGTGATGATGAAGGCAGTAAGAAAAAAAAAAAGTGTTTGAAAAGATCATAACAGTCTTATGATATGCATGAGGGAAGGGAGAGGGATCGAGGCCAGAATTGAAAGTCCAGCTGTCTCCCAACGATACATTTATTCATTTGTTTCTAGTTGTCTTCTCTTCCTGATGTTTATCATGCTAATTCTTGTCAACTTATACCTGTCAGGCAAAAATTAGAGAGCTAAATGACACACCTCCCTACTTGACTCCTGGCCAAGTACTGTGTAGGGCGTGAGTCAGGCTAAGACACAATCACACAAGACATTTAAAAATGGCTTCCTGATGGAAAGGTTATTTAATTATCAAAAAATAAACTCATAAATGACAGAGCAGCTCATCTTGGCCATTTGATAATTGGAAGTTCTGCCTTGGAGCGTCTTACAGAGAAATGTAAACAAACAAATGAACCATTTTTCGCTGCTAAGCTAGAACAATATATATATATATATATATATATATATATATATATATATATATATATATATATATATATATATATATATATATATACACACATACACACACAAATATATTTACATCTTCTTATGAAGATGCTATTAAGTTGAAATTATAGCATCATTCCAATTAGCAAGAAAATAAATTTTATTACAAAAGTTTTGGTTAGAAACCATAGATCTTAATTTGGCTGAAAATTGACGCTAGAGGAAAACGGTGTGTTCCGTCTGGCTCAAGACGATGGAATGAATTGACAGAACAGTAAAAAAAAACAACGGAAATCGTTGAAGACGACGAAAAAAGTGTTATTGTGATGCCGCCTTAAGTGCTGTTGCCTAGCAGGATCGAGGGATCGCTCATGTGGTAGGTTTGAATATGCTTGAGGGCAGCTCCGGATAGTGGCGATCTGGATATTTGGGCGATTACTGTATATTCAATTATTTGTTCAGTTTTGCGGCAGAGTCTAAGTACAGATATCACTTGTTCAGTCTTGCGGCAGAGTCTATATATAGATGACAATCTGGAGTACCCATTTGCTGGGAATCTATATATAGATGTATGGATAAAAGTCTGTAGAGTCTATATATCGATGATTTTTTATTTGGTAGTACACTCATCTGCCCTGTAGCTGAGAAGGGGTTAAAAGTTATTCAAGTGCACTGCATCTAAGTATCATCTTATCCATATATTAGGGATTAAATAGCCTCTTTTTAATCAAATTCATCAAATCCTTTTTTTGCAGCGAGAGGGAAATGAACCCGTACCTCCCTTACTGAAAGTCACTTGTCTACCAGCCAGGTAAAACACCACTGGTACCTACAACATACACAAGTACAAAAATACAAGTAACATTACCATGAATATACCGATATGTTAAAGAAATTTTTGGTGAGGACCTGACAACATATAAAGTGAAGAGAAGACAGAAGACATTAAGCTCTGTATGCAGAAATAATGGTAAAAGATCAGAAAAGTAACTGATAATACAGAAAACTTGTACAACTGAATTCATGTCCATACTTACCACAGCATGAAAAATCCACATCTTGTACAGTGGAGCAATTGAGGGAACAGTTTTCCTGAACCAGTGAAGATTGATAGCATGAGCCAACAGATTCAGGACAGAGAAGAAAACTGATGCTGGTTCTTGCATTCCCCACACTCGTGCAAAGGGCCACTGCAAATTATTTTGTAGATGCATGAATCCAGATAAAGAATTGTATCCTTTGTAGATGAAAAATTTGATAAATTCATGGTAAAATGGAGTTAAAATATTTGGACAAAAAGCTCTTTAATAAGAATTCCTTCATAAGAGAATATTCCTGATAGCTGCAAACTATGTATATCAATGCAAATGGAAGTTGAGCCCATTTCATGATGAACACTTTGCCTACTTTTTTTCCTGATGGTTCCTTATGAGGGACAGCTACAGCTACCAACACTATGTAGGTGAACTGACTGTCCAGCTCATTCACTTCACCTACAGTTTTAGTTTGCCTAACTGTACTATCCAACTCTACCTTGTAATCAATATGAGCTAACGGCTTCACTAAGTTGCTCAAAGTCATACTATATGATAAGTAAATTGGCAGGTACTCAGCAATGCTAAAAAGAAAAAAAAAAAAAAAAGTTCATTACTGTAAAGGAAAAAGAATGCAAATCATGCATTATCTAGCCTGCTGCCACTTCAACTCCCACTCCTATTAGCCACATCTTTTCTTTATTAGTAACCACTCTGATCCTCTTTTCTTGTTCTATAGCCACCTCCAAACACTAGGGTAAAGTGTCCAATGAGTACTCATCAGTCCATTAAGCACACACTTGGCATTTAAAACTTCTCCATAGGATATGACACCACTTGGGCATTAAAATTTAATTTCATTTTTAAGCTTCACCATTATGTCTGTGTCACCAGAGATGAGTATCAACAGTTGAGTTTGTTATGACTGAAGAGATGCAGCAACAAATATAAGTGAAGGTGTAAAAACTATTTTTTTTATAGAAACCTACGGGTTGCAACTTCTTTTCATATTTAACAACTAATTGAAAATTACAATGGTTTTTTTTTCTATTTGTAGGTTCATTTTGTCATGCAATATATGAAAAATGTACATCAGAACTGCTAAGAAACAAAAGATAAAGGCTGAGGCTGTGTGTACCTACTGGACTAATCCCAAATATCAAAGACCAATAAGTAGGCATTTTATCAAACTGCTGTCAGAGAGTCCTAAACCACATTGCATGACATTCCAGGTTGCCTCTACTATAGGGATGAATAAGAGTCACTTTCCTCTGGAAGTGTCAGAGCACCATCCACACTAACTTACCCAAAGAGTGGTCCAGAATGTGCACAGTGCATGGTGCTCTAAATGTACATGCGTCCTTACTGGGCATCACACACTGTCTACTTATTGGTGTTCATCTTTCCACAGACCTTAAATTCAACAGTCACATAGATTCCATTCCTAAAGCCAATCAAATACTGGGGTTCTTAAGGAGTGACATTGATCCATGGCACAAAAAATGAATATTTCTAACACACACAACCAAGCATACCAAACATATCACACTAATACAGACGCATACAAGCACTCGTACTTTCCAAACACCATAGAGGACTGGAAAAAGCTCCCTCATTGTGTTTTAGACAACAATGCAATAGACACATTTTCTAAACAAATATGCAATCATTTCTCACAACACCTCGACACTAACGGACACACTTGATTCACTGCCCTCCCTTTTGCATTCGGATCCCTTTCCCCATCCACCAATCAACCAAAATATATGTATGTTATGCACCAAATATGATGCCTTGTGCATTATAAATTAGAATCGTGATCAGAATCAAGTTACTCATCGCAGGTGTATCTAGTAACTATTTAGCAAAAAAGTTTTTCTTGCCCTAGAAAGAAGTGTATTTCTTTAATGTTTATAGGCATTCTTCAGCTGATTTTTTATATGTACTCATTTGTAACAAGATTATATCTTATATTTAAGGACATGCCACAAGTCATGTATACGTAACACATATGATAAAAGGAGAAATAAAATAAGTCAAATTTTTGTTGCCTTAAAAAATCCTTAAAAAATCCCTGTTGTAGATGTCAACTCAATGATACTTTTATAATTTACTTCAGCAATGAATGAAGTATATCATATATAGAAAGGAACCACTCTGCTATTATAGTATTTGAGTTAAAAGGCCAAGAGTAGCTATTGAACCACCTGCATACTTTATGGACACAGATTTGAAACCTATTTTTTTAAACAATTAATACTAATATTTACAAACAATCTGTACCACATAAAACTACAACCATTCCTGCAAAATATAAGACTAGACATGGCATCCCTCTGAAATTTGGGGAATGAGTATAATCATGGGAAGGAATTTTTTTTTTTTATTTATTTATTTTATTTATTTATTTTTTTTTTTCATACCTACTGGACACTTCACCCTATATTGGAAAGAAACAGAAAACTTAATCCTTTATCCTCTTCTTTCATGTAGATGCTTATAAATATTTCATCGATCACTTTTATTGCTGTGAATTGTTACTCACACAATGAAAGAGCTGAAACAACCACTGAATGCTTGAACTGAATTGAATAATCAAGTGTCTAGCAAAAGTCAAAAGTCAAGTATGTATACCAGTTATACATGAATCTATGGGATTATTTTGATTGATTATTATCCATGTGTATATTCTAGTCCATGGAGAGAAATAATAATGATAAGCATATCACTAAACCTTAAATCATGAGATACATCAGAAAATCATGCAGATATGTTGCTAACAAGCAAAAACTGACTAATGAATTATTGTCATACATTGGTTGTTGCCAATAGCAGACTTATCATTAGGCAACACTAGGCGGTTGCCTTGGGCCCGGGGTTCCTGGGGACCCCATGAAACTCCTCAAACACTTAGAGGTTTTACTATTTGCACACATTATTTATGTTTTTTATTAAAATCCATTTGCTAAAATGCCAGCAGAATGATTATGCTATTAAGTGTATCTCGGCCCCCAATTGATGTACAGTGAAGACTCAATACTCGAACGTCTACATACTCAAACTTTTCAATACTCAAACGCCAAAGTTCAATTTAACTTGAAAAAATACCTGGTAGTCAAACGTCCACACACGTGATTGTAAACAAAGGCTCCCTGGTGTCCCCCTTCCCCATCTGCCAGTTGTGACGTGCTGCTGCAGTCATCAGAATAACATTCTCCTGCATTCTGTCTGTAGTTTTTCATTTATAAGCTTACATTAGCACCAAAGGCTTATTAGTGGTGAAAATATCTCGTAATCAAACAGCCACACATTTGGTCATATGCAAAGCTCTGTCATCTCCCATCTCACAGATGCCATTGTACCATTCTGATACCGTATTACTGGTAATACCGGTATACTGATGCCGGTGCACATCCCTAGTCCTAACGCAGTCTTGAGAAAAATGACATTCTTCTGCGTTCTGTCGGTAATTTTTCATTTAGAAACTTACAATGGCACCAAAGAGGCTTATTAATGATGAAAATAAGGAATCTGGTGAGAGTGAAAGTGTTAGTGTACCACAGCACTCCATTAGTGGATTCACAGGAATCAAACCAGGAGAAAAGTTAGAAGACATCTTCATGGATGATGACTCGTCTTCCAGCGACCTCCCTCCTCCTCCCCACCCTTCTCTCCTCCTCTTCTAAGTTATCCATCACCAGCCTTCACATATGGTATGTACAAATCAAAATTGAATAAAAAAAATAAATAAAAAAAAATATATATTACATTGAAATTTTTAGAAACTTGAGGTTTTGCTAAGATTAGAATGAATGACCTGATTTATAGGTATCAACTGTCAAACTTTTCAATACTCGAACTGCCATTTGGAATTAAGTTCAAGTATTGAGTCTCCACTGTATAAAGAAAACAGGCCCCCCCTTCAGTCCCCATTATACCCCATGCCTACCCTTGCCTAGGGCCCCCAAATTACTAAATTCGCCCTTGGTTGCTGCATTATCATTTCATCACATTTCCTTTCAAAGTTATTCTAATCTTCCTCCATTATGCTAATAATGGAGGAGGCAGTAGACACCTACTGAAATGATAATTTACTCCCAGCTAGGTCTAATAGCACTAGTTCAGGGAGTACTGTTAACTTTCCATTAAAGCTAGCTGTGATCTCACTGAACGTTTCCCTTTGACTCACAACTCACAGCCTGCCCTCTAAAGACAACTCTCCTTTTTCACTGAAAATTAGATGCACTTACCACACATACACCCTTCACTTATAAATCAAAATAAAAAAATAACAACTCCAAACCCAGCCTCGAATTCCCTTTCTGGGGAGGGGACCAGAAATGTCCCCAGGTTGGACTGCTCTCTTGATGACAACCCCAAATGTCTTGACACCTCCCTCAACTTTTTCTACATTAACTTCTGTAATATTCACAGTCTTAGATCTAATTTTCAATCTGTGGAACATCTCCTCTCTACTGGACCTATCACCTCTCCTCTACTGGACCTCATCATCTTTTTCCTAACCGAAACACAACTGTCTGAGACTACTGACTACTTTTTCTATTCTCATTTTTTTTCCAAGGCTGGATGTTGCATCTATGTGCACAATAACTTAACTTGTTCTCGTGCCCACGCTCTCAATTTTCTGAGTTTTTCACCATCTGACTTCGACTTGATAGTCACTTTCTAACTAAATTTATCTGTGCTGCTTATCTCTCCCCTAACTCCTCTGACTACAGTAAATTCTTTGACTATTTAACTTCTAAAGTGGAGTACATTCTGTCTTCTACCCTTTTGTGGAAATCTCCATTCTTGGAGATTTCAATGTTCACCACCAGCTTTGGATTTCTCTCCCTTTACTGACCATCCTGGTGAACTAACCTTCAACTTTGCCATCCTCCATGATCCAGAGCAACTGGTGCAACACCCTACTCGTATTCCTGACCGTCTTGGAGACACACCCAACATTCTTGATCTCTTCGTTACCTCTAATCCTTCTGCTTAAGGTATCACCCTATCTTCTCCGTTGGGCTCCTCTAATCACAATCTCATTTCTGTATCTTGTCCTATTTCTCCAATCCTTCCTCAGGATCTCCCTAAGTGAAGGTGCCTTTGACATTTTGCCTCTGCCAGATTAGGAGACCTGAGGAGGAGGTATTATGCTGATTTTCCCTGGAATGATTACTGTTTCCATGTCAGAGACCCATCTCAGTGTGTTGAAAGCATAACAAAGGTGTTAGTGTCTGGCATGGAGGCATACATTCCTCATTCTTTCTCTCAACCTAAACCTTCTAAACCTTGGTTTAACACAACCTGTTCTCGTGCTATACATGATAAAGAGGTTGCCCACAAAAGGTACTTGAGTCTTCCATCTCCTGAATCTCATGCACTTTATATTTCTGTCCGGAATCATGCCAAGTCTGTTCTTCAATTTAAGAACATAAGAACATAAGAAAAGAGGAAATCTGCAAGAGGCTGTCAGGCCTACACGTGGCAGTCCCTGTATGAGAAATGCTACCTAATTCCATCTATTATCTCCTTCCATAGATTTATCTAATCTTCTTTTAAGGCTCTTTATTGACTCAGCACTAACAACATGACCCCTGAGTCCGTTCCACTCATCGACCACTGTTTGAAAACCAGTTTCTTCCCATTTCTCTCCTAAATCTGTATTTTTCAAGCTTAAACGCATTAATTCTGGTTCTGTCTCTGCTACTGATCTTAAGAACTTCGCTCATGTCCCCTTTGTTATAACCCCTATACCACTTAAATACTTCTATGAGGTCCCCTCTTAACCTGTCTCTAAGGAATACAAATTGAGTTTCTTTAATCCTGCTTCATAGGGGATGTATTTCATCCCCTGTATCTTTTTAGACATCCTCCCTTGCGCTGACTCCAATAGACCTATATCTTTCCTGAAATGTGGGGACCAGAATTGTATCGCATAATCAAGATGTGGTCTGACCAGTGCCAAGTATAATTTCAGTATTACTTCAGAAGTCCTGCTTTTAACACTCCTAAAAATTAATCCTGGTACCCTATTTACCTTATTTGTAGCCTCTGCATTGCTTCCTTTGACCAAGATCGGAGCTAACTATGACTTCTAAATCTTTTTCATACTTTGAACTTCCTAGTACCTCATTATTCATCATGTACCTATTGTGTGGGTTACCTCTACCTACACTAAGTACCCTGCATTTGTTAGTAATGAACTGCATCTGCCATTTGTCTATCCATTCGTTCATCCTGTCTAAATCTGCCTGCAAAGTGATGGTATCCGAATCAGACCTAATTAATCAACATCTTTGTATCATCTGCAAATTTATTAATATCACTACTAATTCCACTATCCAAGTCATTAATATATAAGTATTACAAATAGTAATGGCACTAAAACTGAACCCTGTGGCACCCCACTAATTACTTGACCCCACTCAGATTTAGATGTTGCCTATCACCTAACCACGCTTTAATCTGGTCTAATATTTTTCCCTCTACCCTGTATGCCCTAACCTTTCACAAGACCTTCTGATGTAGTACCTTGTGAAAGGCTTTACTGATATCTAAGTATAGGATGTCATAATTATCACCCTTATCTGCTTATCTACTGCCTCATAAACTTTATTAAAAAAAACCTCATCAAGTTTGTAAGGTATGAGTTTTTCTTTCGTAAAGCCATGTTGTGGGCAATTTATCAAATCGTGTTTGTCTAGGTGTTTCCTAATGTTTTCGCTATTATTGATTGCATTAATGTGCCCACAAATGAAGTTAAGCTGACAGGTCTGTGATTATACATTCAGGTTTTATCTCCTTTCTTAACAATGGGTACCACATTAGCTAGTCTCTACAATACAGGAACCTCACCTGACTCTAGTGACATCCTAAAAAGCACTGCTAAAGGCTCACTTACGACCTCCTTGCATTCCTTAAGTAACCTTGGGTATACTTTGTCAGGTCCTGGCGAATTGAATTCCTTTAGCCTATCTATCTCCTGTTCTACCATCTCCTTAGTTATATGAATGTCTGTCAGCTTCTCACTCTCTTCTGCCCTAAACATCGTTCTCTATCTGGGATTTCCTGTGTGTTCTGGGTGAAGACAGTTAAAAAGCACTCGTTCATACTTATACTAATCTCTTCCCCAGGGCTAACCATCTCCTCTGTCTTTAAAGGACCTATTTCTTCTCAGCTTTTTATCTTGTATAATTGGAAAAATCACTTGGGATCCATCTTGGCCTGGGTGGCTACCCTCAACTCACAATTACTTTTAGCTTTCCTCTTTAACATCTTAACTGTTCTTACTATTTCATTGTATAGTGGCCTTGAAGCCCCATCTCCTACCTTCAGTCTCTTATATATCCCTCTTCTGTTCTATATAGGATTTTAATCTATCTGTCATCCACTTAGGGTCGTTCCTTTTTTATTTTATTGTTTTGTATGGAATGTGAGCTATTTGACCTCTATGTAATTTATCTAGGAAGTAGCTATACTCCTCACAAACATTTACCTGCCCTGTTGCCACCAACACTGCACCCCACCTCTCTGACCCTGCCTTCCTTCTCTCAGCTGCATTCTGGTCCTTACCTGACCCTCTCTGCCTGTCCCTTGTCAACGACTCCCTGTAAATACCCCCCTAATCAGTCAAAATTAGCGTTCCTGAAATCAGGTACTTTCCTCGTGCTCTTGTTTCTAAAAGCTTCATGCCATTTAATTTTATACTGTTTTTCAGTGTGGTCACTGTTACCTAGCTGGCCACCAAACTCCACCTCTGTAAGTGCCCCTTTCCTGTTAGTCAGAATCAAATCTAGAATATTATTTCCCCGTGTGGGTTCTAAAATGACTTGCTTCAAGAAATTGTCCTGAATAACCTTAAGAAATTCCTCTGCTTCCCTGTTCTCCATCAAGAAGCTCCAATCAACATTCCTATAACTTGCCAAACACTTCTTCGTAAATAGAAAATGTCAAAATCTTTCAAACTCTAACTCCCCTCGAGACTTTTGGCAACTTGCAAATAACATCTCCAATAACTTTATTTCTTCATCTTTCCCTCATTTATTTCATCCTGATGGCACCATTGCTATCTCTTCTGTCTCTAAAGCTGAACTCTTCTCTCAAATCTTTACTAACAACTCCACCTTGGATGATCCTGGGCTTGTCCCTCCCTCTCCTCCTCCCTCTGACTATTTCATGTCTTCAATCAAAATTCTTCATAATGATGTTTTCCATGCCCTTGATGGCCTAAACCCTCGGGAGGCTTATGGACCTGATGGGGTCCCTCCTATTGTTCTCAAACTGTGCTTCTGTGCTTGCACATTGCCTGGCCAAACTTGTCTATCAACTTCTACCTTTCCTTCTTGCTGGAAGTTTGCCTACATTCAGCCTGTTCCTAAAAAGGGTCACCATTCTAATCCTTCAAACTACTATCCTATAGCTTTAATCTCTTGCTTGTCTTAAGTTTTTTTAGTCTATCCTGAATAGGAAGATTCTTAAACATCTGCCACTTCAGAATTTTCTATCTGATCGCCAGTATGGCTTCCTTACTGAGTCTTGCTCATCCTCTTTTAGAGATTTCGGTGAAACTTTTGCTGTAGCATTAGACATATCAAAAGCTTTTGATAGAGTCTGGCATAAAGCTTTGATTTCCAAACTGCCCTCCTACGGTTTCTATCCTTCTCTATGCAACTTTATCTCAAGTTTCCTTTTCGACCTCCTATATCTGCTGTGGTAGACAGCCACTGTTCTTCTTCTAAATCTATTAATAGTGGTGTTCCTCAGGGTTCTGTCCTGTCATCCACTCTCTTTCTATTATTCATTAATGACCTTCTTAACCAAACTTCTTGCCCTATCCACTCCTACACTGATACCACCCTACATCTTTCCATGCCCTTTCAGAGACAACCAACCCTTCAGGAAGTCAACAGATCATGCATGGATACCACAGAATGCCTGTCTTCTGATCTTTCTAAGATTTCTGATCGGGGCAGAGAAAATCTAGTAGTTTTCAATGCCTCAGAAACTCAATTCCTCCATCTATCAACTTGACACAACCTTCCAGACAACTATCCCCCTCTTCTTCAATGACACCCAACTGTCTCCCTCTTCCACACTGAATATCATCAGTCTGTCCTTTACTCATAATCTTAACTGGAAACTTCACATCTCTTCTCTTGCTAAAATAGTTTCTATGAAGTTAAGTGTTCTGCGGCGTCTCTGCCAGTTTTTCTCATCCCTCCAACTGCTAACTCTGTACAAGGGCCTTATCCGCCCCTGTATGGAGTACTCTTCGCATGTCTGAGGGGGTTCTACTCACTGAGTTTTATTAGATAGGGTAGAATCAAAAGCTTATCATCTCATTAACTCCCTTCCTCTGACTGACTGTCTTCTACCTTTTTCTCACTGCCAAAATGTTGCATCTATTTCTATCTTTTATAGCTATTTTCATGCTAACTGTTCTACTGATCTTGCTAACTGCATGCCTCCCCTCCTCCTGCAGCCTCGCTGCACAAGGCTTTCCTCTTCCTCTCATCCCCATTCTGTCCAAGTCGCTAATGCAAGAGTTAACCAGTACTCTCAATCATTCATACTTTTCAGTGGTAGACTCTGGAACTCCTTAACTGCTTCTGTATTTCCATCTTCCTACGACTTAACTTCTTTTAAGAGGGATGTGTCAAGACATTTGCTCCCTAATTCTGGCTAACCCTTCTTATCTTTTAGAGAACCAGCACTCAAGTGGGCCTTTTTTTTTTTAACATTGTGTTGCCCTTGGCTGCATAAAAAAAAAAAATCAAAATACACTGAGCATAATTCTCACCTTGCCAAAAAATTGGGGCACGTCCAAGCCCTTGTCCATGAATATTTGTGTGGTGCGCCACATGCAGTAGTATTTGCACTCATCATCACAATTCCACTGAAGAATTCTTTCACTCAGACTCTGTGATGATTTGTAAGTTGCAATACCCATATCTGTAAAAAGTTTCTAATTATGATAACAGCATAAAATACAGTTGTTACTCCAAACATGCATATTCACACTGTCCATTTCTCACAATATACTGCATCATTTCCAAAATATTAATTATTAGTTGTATTTAATATGCAAATTTGATCATATGATTATAATGCAAAAATGGTATCTACCCTCAATATGCACCTAATTGCATCCAATATGGATGCATGTCTGACTCACCATGTCAGTGCCACCAAACGGCTGAACTAAGTTAGTTCACGACCAAACTCCAGCTGGTGAACAAGTGTGCCTTTCCCTCACCCAACATGCCCATTGCTGCTTCCCTGTCCCCTCTGCCTCACCACTGCATTGTGATTTTCACTAGCCAGAAATCATCATAGCTTCATCCAGAAACTCCAAGAACAGAAATATCAATTTAGAAATGAAAGAGAAAGTTATTAAATCACTGAAAAGGCATGAAATGCAACAAACTCCCCCTTCTCCCCCATTTCCTCCACCTACCTCCTCTCATGCCATTCTGTAGCCTATGTTCTCTCTCCTTCTCTTGCCTAATTAAAACCTGATTTCTTCTATGACTAATGTCTACAGTGCCATCAATGAGCTCTTCTTCAACACACTAGCATAAATATGGTACAAATAAGTTATAATACAGTAACCTAACCTTGGGGCCTGTCTGACCATATAACAATTTCTCCATTGATTCTTCAGTTTGCATGCATTTTCACAACATGTAAGGGTTTTTGTCACTCACAAAGGCACTTATTATGGGTAAGCACTGTACTAGACAAAAATGCTGAATGTTATATCTAATTAAGGAAAGCAATTATTTAGGTAAATAAGGTAAATTATGGAGAGGTTAAGGATGAATACATATACTGAATTGACATGCAATACACTAATTATTATTATTAAGTTTACAGAAAGGATTTAACATAAATGAAAGCAATAAGGTGCCAGTGTATGCTAGGGACCTGTACATGCCACAGAACTGCATACAATAGGTCAGAGAAGTTTGACAGTTGAGCCAGAACACAGTAGTAATGAAACTATATGTAGCTGTCATGATACCACATAGTTATTGAGATTCCATATGTGGCAGCAATGAGACTGTAAATATGTGACAATTAGGAGACTATGTAAAAATGTTAAATTGTTCAGTAGATAAGTACAATACACAAAACATGAGTCTGAATGTTCTTTAGTCTTAAATCTCACTTTATCCTATTTCTAGTGTATCCAATAGTTTCTCAAGTATGTCACCAGGTAAGCCAACACACTATCTCTGACATTAATCATGAAAGTAAAGGGCAATTAGCATTACTTTTCATGGCCTGCAAAGTTGAAGCCCCCTTTGGTTAAGGTTAGGAACCTATGTCATTCTGCTACATTTAATTTTGCAATCCCTCTCACTAACATCCAACCAAAAGCAAGGCTTAATTGGATCTATGGTGGTGAAGCAACATCCTGGTTAGTGTTAGTAAGTAATAACTCCCACCTCAAGATCATGCAGTGAAAAACAAAGTTAAATTAATGTATCTGATCATACAAAACTGGGGATCTACTACAATTCTACATCAGTCATATATGTTGAGGCGAAAATACACCTTAGATAGTTACCGCAATTGTCATACAATACAGAAGCAATTAATCTTAAATGGAGGAATGGCAACTTTCTATTAGTGTTCTACTTTTCTTCCACAATCTTAATAAAGCTTTACAGGGATGGGGAAGGCTCTGGTGAGGATGTCTAGAAACAGAAAATAAAATAACAAGGCCACGCAAGGAGTCTGATTAATAACCAAACCTTTAGCCTTAAGCTAAATTTCCAATATCAAGTAACAATCCTGACACTTGAGCCCCAAAGCAACCCCCTTTACTTACTTGACGTGCAGTTGTTGAAGTGACAAATGTGGTAGCAGCCATTGTACTCATTGGAGTTATCTCCCTTGGATGCCAGTGATGAGGTGATCAAAAGTAACACGCCACTCACAATCAGGACCTTCATTACTGGCGGGGCTTGAGAGGCTTCTCTGTTCCCTCCCAGTCCTCATGTCAAACTCTAGTCTACACCACCGTGACCACTTCGCCGATCCGTAATTAATTATACCCCAATCCACCTCTTCCATACATGAAACAAGAACTTGATATAGAAAATACAATAAGATCTCTTATTTCATATTTGAAATTATTATGGAAATATTTGCAACTGAGAGCCGAATTATTAGAGGTGAGCTACTGAAATTTTCTAACAATAATGCTGATGAAGAGAGAAAAAATATATAAATATAAATTAAATGAAAATCTTAAACTATTACAACTGTTCTTTACGCCCTAAAATCAAAACGGGCATAATTTACGGAATCGGTACGGTAGCAGATAAAGAACTGAGTTGGTCTTGTTCAGTCGATTTGCGACTTTGTTTACGTTGTGACGTCACGGAGAAAGGTTTGAAAATGTGGTGTCGATGTAGAGAAGAATATTTTGGAGTTGGAGAGGGAAAAAGAGCACATCTGGGATAGTAAAAGTGAATTCTACAGTAAAAAAAAAAAAAAAAAAATTAAGCAAATCGGCGTTCGATGAGATTATTATTATATTTTATTTTATTCACAGTCGTCTGCTGGTCACCCAGCTATATAGTCTTCCCCATTACGGAGCGAGTTCAGAGCTCATAGACTGATCTTCGGGTAGGACTGAAACCACACCACACCACACACCGGGAAAGTGAGGCCACAATCCCTCGAATTATATCCCGTACCTACTTGCTGCTAAGTGAACAGGAGCTACACATTGATGAGGTTCGCCCATTTGCCTATACACACCCGAAACTGGATCGAGCACGAGCCCTCTCGGTTGTGAGCCGAATGTCCTAACCACTACACTACATGGCATCTTAATGTAAGCTGTGAAATATGGTACTCCCACCAGGAGTGAAGAGACACCTCGTAAGTGGCACATTTTGTGAAGTGCATGGAGTGGCTGAGGTGACAGCTGGCAGCAGTGAACGGACTACTATTGCCATGGTACGCCTCCACGCCTTCACCACGTACCATGCCCTCCACATCTCTAGTGTTTATCTGTTTGTCCTCATCGTTACAAAGAATTGAGTTTTCGTTAAGTTTAACTCAATGCCGTGTGAAGTACAAAAATGTACAAAAATTCATCAATATTCTTTGAAGGGCGGTCTAAAAACACTAGTATTCGGCGTGACTGGGCATGTGCATGGCTGCGGGCTTGGGCGTAGGAAACTACGGGTGAATAGTTGGGCAATTACTTTTTGACAAGCAAAATATACATGAAAAGAGGGGAAATGGTATATGAAATGTGGAAGAAGGGAGAACATAAGAGGAAGAACTCGTTGGATAGAGCAGAATAAAAAGACAAAAAGAACATCAGGGAAGCTTCCCAACCTATACTTGACCTGACCATTTTGGAAAAGCGGAGCAACGGAAGATGGGGAAAAAGAAAACAGTTGATGTAATAGTTAGTTGGTGTGGCTGGATTAACTTGATGTGATTCCTGCAGCTACACGGGGAGGGAGGAATCGGAGCCTGGGAACTTAGGCTCCGAGTTGTAAAATGGATAGTCAGAGGTATGGAGGTATGGAGAAGCCGACAGATCTCTAGGGGGAGGCGTACTGGGAAAAATCGATCCTTGAGGAGGCGTATATTGTGGAAAATTGACCTTGGTGGAGGTGTATTAGGAAAAATTGGTCTTTAATTGTGAAGGAGTATTATGGGAGAAACTGGTCTCTGGGGGAGGTGTATTAGATGGAAAAAAAAAGGCGTGTTAGTGAATATTCAGTCTCCTCTTAGGTATGATAGGAACGAAGAGAGAAGGCAGCGTATAGTCTGTCCGGGAGAGCAATCTGAAGGACGAGATAATGTCTGGAAAGGCGGGTTTGGGATGGGTGGTGGTTAGTAGGACTTCCGTCACGGTTTCGGGCGTGATCCGGCCAGTGGGAACAAATCGTTGGGGAAAAAGGAACTGTGATAGATGGTAGAAGGAACCTATGGGTTTGATATATATATATATATATATATATATATATATATATATATATATATATATATATATATATATATATATATATATATATATATACCAGTTCACTGATATATTTAAGTAGATCACTTTTTTTTTTTTTTTTTTTTTTTTTTACTAGCGTTGTTCCGCCCTGCAGAACACATTTTATCTGGACGCACAAGGACACAAGATTCTCATGAGCTAATCACACACACTCACATGTAGAATATGGTCCGGTTTCCTCCTTTTATTTATCCAGAATTCTTTAAGGCGTGATGCGTATGCATGAGATAAAAACTAGGCTATACATGGGCTTCCACATCTATGTTGTTGTATGATGACATTGTATGGCTAACCATTATCTTGAACGAAACATCAATAGTATCTGAAATCCATTTTACACACTATTTGTCATGAATGTGAATGAGGTAAAAATTATGTGTATGGGTTTAAGGTATATTTTGCCGAGTAATCTTCATGACCCTGCAACAGTGGCGACCGAGAGCGGAGCCTATGACTACGCAAACTGAACAAAGAATAAAGGGGGTAAATGAAAAGAGAAAATCGGAGAATGAGAAACAACAGGAAGACCCATTAAGAAGAATGTAGATAAGCATACTAGGGAGCGCAAAAGAAATTAATCTATTGCTGAAAAGACGCGTATTAGTATGAAAAAAGGGCATAAATTGCAGATAAGACGCAGATCAGTGTACTCAGAAAAGATAAAATCGTAAAAAAAAAAAAAAGAATCATCATCATCATCCTAAGGAACACAGACCATTAAAACCAATTTTCGGATGAAATTGCAAGTCGGTAGTTTCCGACTGAATATCAGTACCTAACAACATGTTGGTCTTGTTCAGTCGATTTGCTACTTTAAGTCGTGATGTCACGGAGAAATATTTGAAAATGTGATGTCGATGTAGAGACGAATATTTTGGAGTTGGTGAGGGAAAAAGACCAATCTGGGTTCCTGGAAGTGAATTAAACACCGAAAAAAAAACCTTACGCAAATTGGCGTTCGATGAGACAGCTGCCACCCACCGATGACTGCTTCCCTCTAAGCAGGGTGTTGTTGGAGGTGAGGATTGAATAGGACTTGTGATGATTTAATTTGATCGCAATCGTCGTCGTCACCAGAGGAAGATATCTTGTTGAGTAGCTGTTTGTTTACATTCACTTCCCGCCAACCAGCTGATACTTAGCAGTCACTATAATGTGAACGTGTTCCGACCAGAAGAGCTCAATCGATCCTTCTAGCGACATGTAATTTCAGTCGCATATTGACACGTGTGAACCTCCAGGGGTCCATCTTACCCCGCAAACTGAACATGAAGAAACAAATCCTTATTGGCATACTGCACAGATTAAGAAATAAATAAATAAGTAAATAAAAAAAAAAAAACTTTTCCTCGTCATCATCATAACCCTTCACGTTGCTCATGAGCCAGATTTATTAGAACAGTACAAATCAAACGAAAAAAAAAAAACCCTCCTAATTATCATCTCTCCCTGCACAACTTAATGACATAAATTACACACAAAAACCTTTTCCTCAGCAGCATCATTATATATCCCTGCACACTGCTCATGAGCCCAGCTTTTGCACAACAAACCCACCCTTCCTCTTTCATGGGGTCCATCTTACCCCATTAGTATATATTCAAATGTCAAAATGTTTACCAAAATATCTATGTTTACTATGCCAATTTATGTCATCTGTATATCATGTATACATTCATGGACATATATAAAATAAGTACTAAATCATTATAATAACTATTTCAATATAAAACAAGCAGTGTCTTACCTTTTGCGTATAATATCAGCACTGAATAAAATGACAAATATTTCCTTGAGTAGTGCAAGGGAAACTTAGCGTGGCTACGGGTAGTGATGATGCCATTGTTGGGAGACGTGAAGGACATCTAAGAGTAAAATTTCGAAACTCGCCCTTTATGCTTGGATTTAGAAGAGGGGTTCCGTCTTACATCATTGGTCCGTACCCCACCTTCCCCTAATCATTCCAGGGAAAATCAACAAAATACCTCCTCAGGCCCCCCCCCCCCTAAGTGATAGAGGCAAAACGCCAGAGGCATCTCTGCTTTGGGGGATTCTGAGGAGGGACTGGAAAAATAGGACAAGATACGGAAATGAGATTGTTATCGGAGGAGCCCAACAGAGAAGATAGGGTACCAGCATAAGAAGGATTAGAGTTAAGGAAAAGATCAAGAATGTTGGGTGTATCTCCAGGACGGTCACGAATACGAGTAGGGTGTTGCACCAGTTGCTGTAGGTCATGGAGGATAGCAGAGTTGAAGGTTAGTTCACCAGGATGGTCAGTGAAGGGAGAGGAAAGCCAAAGCTGGTGGTGAACATATTGAAATCTCCAAGGATGGAGATCTCCACAAAAGGATAGAAGAACAGAATGTGCTCCACTTTGGAAGTTAAATTAGTCAAAGAATTTACTATAATCAGAGAAATTAGGGGAGAGATAGACAGCACAGATAAATTTAGTTACAGAGTAACTATTGAGTCTAAGCTAAATGGTGAAAACTAGGAAGATTCAAGAGCGTGGGTATGAGAGCAAGTTAAGTCATTGCGTATACATAGATGCAACATCCAGCTTTGGAACGAAAATGAGGATAGAGAAAGCAGGAAGGAATAGAGAAGGGCTACTGTCAGTTGCCTCAGACAGCTATGTTTTGGTGAGGAAAAGATGAGGTTTAGTAGAGGAGAGGTGGTGTTCTACAAATTGAAAATTAGATCTAAGACCGCGAATGTTGCAAAAGTTAATGAAGAAAGAGTCGAGGGAGGTGTCAAGACATTTTGGGTCGCCACCGAGAGAGCAGTCCGACCTGGGGACATTTCTGGTCCCCTCCTTAGAAGGAAACTCCGAGGCTGGATTTGGAGTCGTCATTTTTTAATCTTGAATTTTAAGTGAAGGGTGTGTATGTGGTAAGTGCATGTAGTTTTGTGTGAAGGAGAGGCGTCTTTAGAGGGCAAGTTGTGACTGGCCTCAAACAAGAAATTGGAAGACTACTAGAAAATCTGAATGTCAGAAAAGCGATTGGACCAGATGGTGTGTCAGGCACTATAAAGGAATGTAAAGATCAATTGTTAGAAGCAATTTGGGAAATGGTTACAAGCTCATTAAAGGAAGGGAGAGTACTACTGGAATGCAAGAGAGCAAACATAATCCTAATATTCAAAGGAGGAAATGTCAAGTGAGCCATTAAATCACAGACCGGTGTCACTTACAAATGTTGTGGGGAAGATATGTGAAATTGTTATCAAAGAAAAATGGATTAAATATCTGGAAGAAAACAAGTTATATCAAACAGACAATTTGGGTTCAGACAGGAAGATCATGTGCGTCAAATTTACTAAGTTTCATCTCAAGAGTAGTAGGAGGACTGGAGAGCAGAGATGGATGGGTGGACACTGTACCTATAGACATAAAAAAGGCTTTTGATAAAGTCCCTCATAGCAGAATATTTTGGAAGATGGATAACATAGGAGGACTGAGGGATTATTTGAAGGACAGAGAGATGAGAACTGTGATCAGAGATACATACTCATCCTGGAGTAAAGTAACAAGTGGAGTGCTACAAGGGTCAGTATTAGCTTCCATTATGTTCCAGGTATATGTAAACGACATACAGTATGGAGTGACCAGTTATATAAATTTGTTTGCTGATGATGCAAAATTGCTAAGAGAAACCAAGACCTGAGAAGACTGTTTGCTGCTGCAGGAAGATATAGATAAAATTTATGAGTGGAGTAACAAGTGGAAGTTATAATTCAATGCCAAGAAAAGCCACGTAATGGAATTAGGAAAGAGTAAGAGAAGACCAGTATAAAACTATTTGATGGGAGAGGAACAAGTAAGGAAGATAAAAGAAAAAAAAAAGATCTGGGAGTGGTTATACAAGAAACTCTGAACCCCAAAAACCACTAAGTAAAATATTTGGAACAACGTATAAAATGTTGACAGACATTAGGTTGGCATTTCAGTACTTGGACAAGGATATGATGGAAAAAATTATTACGAGTATGATACGTCCAAAGTTGGTGTAGTCGCTGAGCTTGAAAAAGGATATAAGAAGACTAGAATGGATACAGCTAGAGGATAGCTACAAAGATGGTGCTGGAACTAAAGGAACTAACATATGAAGAAAGGCTGAAGAAAATTATATGTTTATATTATGAAGTACGAAACGTTCATGCCGCCCTCAGCTTTGAAGCCGAGCCACGGTTGTCCTTTTTTTTTTTTTTTTTTTTTGTTTGTTTGTTTCCGCTCTCGTCTCTCTCTGCCTCATGCCTCTACAATTTCCATTCAGGAACTTATGGGGGCGTGTCTTAACCTACACAACACGCCCTCAAATGTACCGTTCACAGATCAGGTACAAGTTCACGTGACACCCACGTGTGTGGTATAAACAATATCTAAGAACAACAACAACATCACAGGATGTTTACCTGACCTGGGCTAGCCTGGGTTATTAACTGTTTCCTTTTCACCTTCTTGCCCCTTCTAATCCCTTTTATGGCTGTGTGCAACAACACACAGCGTACTGGCAAACTATCATACATCGATGTTTTCTTTATTTCTTGTGTCTTCATATTTCAATTATGATGTGGGCATCCGACAGTAGTAGTAGTAGTAGTAGTAGTAGTAGTAGTAGTAGTAGCAGCATAAAAACAAAACATTTTATCTTACCCCCTTCATGCCTTCCTTTTTTCCCTATAATTACAGAATGCTGTGGTTAAAAAGATAAAAAACAAAACAAAAAAAACAAGGACATAAGAAAATTAGAACATTAAGTAGATCAACATGTGGCAGTTCTTGTATACATGTTTACTGACGTCCACTCATCCTCCCTATCCAGAAATCTACTTGATCTAAAGTCCGCCATGAAGGAGGCAGCCGCCAATGCATTACTGGCTCTATCCAGGTATCTAGGAAGATGTGCAATAAGATATTCACGGGCAACAGACGTGCAAGGTACACACTCCTTATATTATACTAAGTGATGCAAAGCTGCCTTGTCTTGTTTCACTGATCACCTTAATTTTCCACAATTTTCAAACATCCTCGTTTTTCACTTGCAATCGATGATTTTCCATTCGGATCAAAATCTAAAAGAAGATCGAAAAAAGTTTCGGCCAAAATTTGTTGAGGGCCGTGACGGCCTTGGGCGCCGCACTGGGGGAGAAGGTGGCTGTCGGGTCCGGCCTGGGGCCCAAGGCAGGGAACTGGCAGCAGGTCCTTCTATTCCTTTGCGGCCTCAAGCTTCAGTGATAATCATCCACTTGCAGTGCCTCATA
Organism: Portunus trituberculatus; assembly: GCF_017591435.1. NCBI lineage: Eukaryota > Metazoa > Arthropoda > Malacostraca > Decapoda > Portunidae > Portunus > Portunus trituberculatus. Next base: position 12,642,688 of record NC_059302.1, on the reverse strand, counting down.
CTAGGCAAGGAGTTGCCATAAGCAAGGGATCAATGTCTACCATTCACCAGATGTTGACCAGAGGGGAGTCCTTATAGGGAAATAAGAGCTCCTTCCATAGAGTCTGGTGGAGGGTGTCTCTTGATTGTGGTAGCACTGGGCTGAATAAATCGCCATGAACGAGGGCACGCTGTGCACCATGCACTAGACACTGGCAGTACGAGGGAGTCCTTTAGAGGTGAGAGGGCTCACTTCATGCCAGTGGCTGGGGCGTAGTGTGTGCACGCTGTGCACCATGCACCAGACACTGGCAGGACGAGGGGGTCCTTCAGGGGTGAGAGGACTCACTTCATGCCAGTGGCTGGGGTGTGGTGTGTGGCACGCTGTGCGCCATACACCAGACACTGGCAGTACGAGGGGGGTCCTTCAGGGGTGAGAGGACTCACTTCATGTCAGTGGCTGGGGTGTGGTGTGTGGCACGCTGGGCGCCATACACCAGACACTGGCAGTACGAGGGGGGTCCTTCAGGGGTGAGAGGACTCCTTCATGTCAGTGGCTGGGGTGTGGTGTGTGCACGCTGGGCGCCATACACCAGACACTGGCAGTACGAGGGGGGTCCTTCAGGGGTGAGAGGACTCACTTCATGTCAGTGGCTGGGGGTGTGGTGTCAGGCACGCTGTATGTTACGCACCAGACATTGGCAGGACGAGGAGGGACCTCTGCTGGTGAGAGGACTCACTTTATGACAGTGGCTGGGGCGTGGTGTGTGGTGGGTCATTGCTCATGGCGATCCGTGTGAGGCGCGGCAAGGTTGCCTCGTCACTGCTCTCACACCCTGGGGACTGGGATGGACCCTTGGGGAGGAAGGGTTCAGCCCAGTACCAACCCAGGAACGTAGAATTCAAAGTTTCGTCATCTTTATCAACCGCTTCGTTATCGAGGAATAGCTTCGTGGAAAAACGCATCGTGGAAAATCGAATCGTAGAAAATATCATCGTGGAAAATCGAATCGCAGAAAATATTATCGTGGAAAATAATATGGTGGAAAGTATTATCGAGGAGAATCGCATCGCAGAAAATATTATCGTGGAAAATCAAATCGTGGAAAATATTATCGTGGAAAATATTATCGTGGAAAATCGAATCGTGAAAAATATTATCGAGGAGAATCGCATCGCAGAAAATATTATCGTGGAAAATCGAATCGTGGGAAAACGCATCGTGAAAAATAATATCGTCGTAAATCGTACCGCGGAAAATCGTGAGGTTGTTTATTTATTTATTTATTCATTTATCAATTTATCATATACTTTATAATATATAATTATGTACTGTACCATGGTGCTATTTGTACTTCTCGATATTATTTATTTCATTTATAATTCAGGACATACTTCGTAAAAATGAATGAGAGAGAGAGAGAGAGAGAGAGAGAGAGAGAGAGAGAGAGAGAGAGAGAGAGAATAACATTAAGAGTATAGGGAGGTTGTGGTGTAGTGGATAAGGTGGTGAGCGTGGGATCGGGCAGACGTCCACGCGTAGGTTTAAATCCACCAAGTATCGCCTTGACACTGCCATTTGTCGAGTAGTTTAAAATCACCTGCATGTCACCATATTACCAAGGTTCTAGGTCAGCGTTTCCCAACTTGGGGGTGCTAGCACTCTCTGGGGTACTGAAATCAATTATAGGGGGTACTGGGAAATGATGCACACACTTCACTTTCTTTTATCCTAATAATAAAAACATTTTAATTAAGGATGCTGGACTCCTTAGACATGACAACAGTAGATGCTATGGTAGGAAAAGGTTCGGAAACGCTGTTCTAAGTGGTTACACTAACGATGCGCTTGGGTGATGGTATGGGCCCTAATATCGGTACAACTATCAATAAAATTGCCTGCACCACTAATGGCTGGAAGCTGAACAGCGCTTTCAATACCATTCAAGTTACCTTCAGGAGCTATAGGTCAGGACATAAAAAAAAAGTAGTAGTAGTAGTAGTAGTAGTAGTAGTAGTAGTAGTAGTAGTAGTAGTAGTAGTAGTAGTAGTAGTAGTAGTAGCAGCAGCAGCAGCAGCAGCAGCAGCAGCAGTAGTAGTTGTTGGTATAGCAGTATATCGATACACTCGAGATTAGGGTATTGAATATTATATTATTGTGAATTGCGTCTCCAGTAGACCTATACTTGTTCTTTGTTGGTTTTACAATTACGATAATGTAAGGAACACTTTATTATGTTGTGTAGGTAGTACACACACGCACACACACACACACACACACACACACACACACACATACACAAGTTTCTCCTTCTTTTCAACTTTCACTATCATTTTCTTACCCTCTTCCTTCCTTTACAACTGTCTCTCTTCCCGAGTTGCCTACAACCACTAGACACTCCCCATGGGTTTGCTTGACTGGCTCATCTGCTGTTTCAATGTCTTCCCTTTTCTTTTCGATCTTCCCTATAATATCATATCTCCGTATTCCTTTTCATTCTTGAGGCCTAGTGTCACTATAAAAATTTACCGTTGGTTCAAACCTTTTCATATATATATATATATATATATATATATATATATATATATATATATATATATATATATATATATATATTCATGTAGGGAAGAAGGCCAGGCAAGAGCAAAAAAAATGAAAATAGAAAATAAAAAAAGTCCCACTTGAGTGCTGGCTCTCTACAAAGAGGAAAAACGTCAGCCAAAATTATGGAGCAAATGCCTCGATACCTCCCTCTTAAAAGAAGACAAGTCGTAGGAAGTCGGAAATACAGATGCAGGGAGGGATTTCCAGAGTTTACCAGTGAAAGGGATGAATGAGAGTACTGGTTAGCTCTTGCTTCAGAATAGGGATGAGAGGAAGAAGAAAGCCTTGTGCAGCGAGGCCGCAGGAGGAGGGGAGGCATGCAGTTTGCAAGATCAGTAGAACAGTTAGCATGAAAATAGCGATAAAAGATAGAAAGAGATGCAACATTTCGGCGGTGAGAAAGAGGCTGAAGACAGTCAGAGGAGGGGAGGTGATGAGACGAAAAGCTTGATTCCACCCTATCTAGTAAAACTGTGTGACTGGAATCCCCCAAACATGCGAAGAGTACTCCATATAGGGGCGGATAAGGCCCTTGTACAGAGTAAGCAGTTGGAGGGGCGAGCTGTTTTAGCAAGAGATGAGATGTGAAGTTTCCAGTCCAGATTATGAGTAAAGGACAGACCTAGAATATTCAGTGTGGAAGAGGGAGACAGTTGAGTGTCACTGAAGAAGAGGGGCTAGTTGTCTGGAAGGTTGTGTCGAGTTGATAGATGGAGGAATTGGGTTTTTGAGGCATTGAACACTACTAGATTTTCTTTGCCCCAATCGGAAATCTTAGAAAGATCGGAAGTCAGGCGTTCTGTGGCGTCTCTGCTTGATCTGCTGACTTCCTGACGGGTTGGTCGTCTCTGAAAGGACGTGGAAAGATGTAGGGTGGTATCATCAGCGTAGGAGTGGATAGGGCAAGAAGTTTGATTAAGGTCATCAATGAATAACAGAAAGACAAGAGCAGACAAGACATAACGCTGAGGAATTCCACTATCAATAGATTTAGGAGAACAGTGGCCGTCTACCACAGCAGCAATAAAACGGTAGGAAAGGAAACTTGAGATAAAGTTGCAGAGAGAAGGATAGAAGCCGTAGGCGGGCAGTTTTGAAATCAAAGCTTTATGCCAGACTCTAACGATACAGCAAAAGTTTCACCAAAATCTCTAAAAGAGGATGACCAAAACTCAGTAAGGAAAGCCAGAAGATCACCAGTAGAGCGACCTTGACGGATGGAAGATTATGAAGTGACAGATGTTTGAGAATCTTCCTATTGAGGATAGATTGGAAAAACTTTAGACAAGCAAGAGATTAAAGCTATAGGACGGTAGTTTGAGGGATTAGAACGGTCACCCTTTTTAAGAACAGGCTGAATGTTGGCAAACTTGCAGCAAGAAGGAAAGGTAGAAGTTGATAGACAAAGTTGAAAGAGTTTGGCCAGGCAAGGTGCAAGCACGGAAGCACAGTTTTTGAGAACAATAGGAGGTACCCCATCAGGATAATAAGCTTTCCGAGGGTTTAGGCCAGCGAGGACATGGAAAGCATCATTACGAAGAACTTTAATTGTAGACATGAAATAGTCAGAGGAAGGAAGGAGGAGGGACAAGCCCAGAATCGTCCAAGGTGGAGTTGTGATATATATATATATATATATATATATATATATATATATATATATATATATATATATATATATATATATATATATATATATATATAATGATATGCAGAATTTTGTTTAGGATGACTGTAGTGACCCGAGTTCCTGATTACAAATGGTAATGTCATGAATTTGGGTTGGAGTGAGATATGCGAAGAGAAGAGAATGGGTAGAAAAGAGAGGAGAGAGGGATGGGAAACGGGAAGAAGCTAAGCTAGAAGAGGTGGGGTGGGGGGAGAAGTGAAGTGGAGGGAGAGATAGAAAGGAGGAGGACAAAGGGGAGGGGAGAGTATAAGAGAGGAAGGGGAAAGAGGGAAGGGAAGAGAAGCAGGAGAGGAAAATAAACGACAAAAGGGAGGGTAGGAAAGAAGGGGAAGAAGAGAGAAGAAAAGTGGAAAGGGAAGGAAAGGTAAAGAGGTGAGGGTAGGTTGGAAGAGGAAAGAGAAAGGGAAGGAGATGAGCAAAGCTTAATAAGTAGGAGGAGGTTGAGAGAGAAAGGAGCCACACCGCCTTTTCGCTCAACAAATGAGTATTACATATGGCAGTGATATCCTTAGCTAAAGGTAGTGATCATTTGATCCTAAGCTGTCAATTCTTACTGCCACACAGGCTGCAACATGTCACGCTGCTGGCCGTGCGAGTTGCGATAGCATCAATTATTATTTTACATTATTATATACTGCATGTAAAGGATAAACGAAGTAACACACTAATGTATCATAATTATAGACAATTATCATGATTATAGGTTTCCATTAAATACATGCTAGTGAAATGGAACTAACCTGATATGGTGAGCGTGGGTATCTTGCGTCCCAAGGAGTGTGTTCGTTTCAGCCGAAGGAATCTTTAATATTACATGTATTTTCTTTCTTTTCTTTTTTTTTACAAATCTAATAATTTTTTTTCTTACTTCATGAATACTATTTATTTTACGTGTAGGTACAGTACATCGGTACTTTTTTTTTAATGCGTCTGTGGAAGATTGGAACGCACGCGAAGAAAATGCTGTGTCCAAAGATGAAAGTTTGACTCAAAAAACTGAGTCGAGTTATGCATTATGTGCATAATAACACAATATAGATATGAAAATATAGATAGAATGTGGTGATGACGCGGGAAGGTGTGGAAAATTTGTGGCGTGTGACATGAGCGCATGAGCTGCAGCTTGGCAGTATAAGGGTTAATAGTGCGTCTGCACATAGCAGAAATGCTATAAGTGCTTGGAGACATCCAGTTGTGGACCGTCTGCGGCGGTATTGGTGCCAAGTGGCACGTTTGATGCGCAGAGCTCTTGAACAATCTGATGTCCACCATGGGACACATTTACAAGTAAAAGGTCTGGAAGTTCGCGGTATACTAGCAGTAGCTGCACTTAAAACGTTGGCAAGAAAGAAGGTAAGCATGTCATGAACAGAAGAGAAGGAAGAGGGATTTATAGAAATTTCAGAAAAAGAGGTAAAGATTTTCCAGTCAGCTCTGGAATAGCACCAGCGTTGAGGGTTAGGAGTAGGAAGGTATGAAGTAGGAGAGAGGAGTATAGGAAAGTGGTCACTAGAAGGGGGATTATTAAGAACAGTCCAATGAAAGTCTAGAGAACGAGAGGGGGAACAAAGGGACATGTCAATACAAGAGTAGGAGTGGAAGCGGGTATCAATGTGAGTTGGGGAACCAGAATTTAAAACTGAAAGATCAGTGGAGGAAAGGAAAGTAAAAGGGTCTCGACCACAGTGATTGGTAATTGTGTCACCCCAAAAGGGATGACGGCAGTTGAAATCTCCTAATATAAGAAGAGGTTTAGGTAAAGCAGAGAGAAAAGAATGAAGAGCAGAGAAGTCAATGTCAAATGAAGGGGAAAAATAAATAGAAATAAGAGTTATCCAACGACGAAGGAAAACACGGAGGTACAGGGAAGAGAAGTAGATATAGATATAAGTTCATGAGGTATAGAAGAGTGGACGAAAATGGAAACATCTGATATAGAATGAGGGGAATGAATAAATGAGAAATTAGGAATTGGTGGAGGGGCGTGGGAAAGGAAAGTTTCTTGAAGGCATATAACTCTGGGATCGAGTTTTGATATGAGGAAACGAAGTTCATCTCTGTTGGAACGGAAACCACGGATATTCCACTGAAGTATTGACATTTAAAATGTAAGGAATCAGCGGTGTGATACGAGGGTGGTAATGGAATAACTTTTATGGAGGGGTTCCAGAGGAGGAGGAGTTGGGTGAAGAGGGAGAAAGAGTTACGACGATGACGAGGAGGGTAAGTAGGGGGAAGGTCATGATGGGGTAAAGGTTGGGTAGTATCTTGTAATAAAGAGGTACGGGTACAACCAGGGGGAAGATGAAGGTTTAGGATGGGTGATTGATAGGGTTGTGGGGTATGGGGGAGTGGAGTGGGAGGTAAGGTACGAGGGGGGGTGGACATCTGCAATAAGATATGGTGGTGCAAGAGGAAAGGGATATTGGGGAGAGACAGGTGTAGATGGTACTGACTCTTTGATAAGGGTCTGGATATCTTCTATTGTCTCAATAGAATGAGGTGGAGAGGAATTGGGTGCAGCTTTCTTGGGAGGTGGTGAACAATGTAAGGAAGTATTGTTAGTAGAAGTGGGGTTTGGAGGAGGGGACAAGGTGCGGCGTTTCTTCTGTTGAGAACGCTGGGGCTGTGGTTTGTGTTGTAAGGGAACAGAGGGGTTTGGTCAAGAAATGGGGTGTCCAGATGTAGAGCTGGGAGGAATGTTACTAGATGAGATAGAGGTGGGAGTGTTTGAATTCAGGATGGCAAAGGAATTGGATAAGGAAATAGAAGGCAGAAGAGAAGAGGATGGAAGTGTAGGACAAGTAGTGGGAGAATTAGAATGAACTTTTGAGGAGGGGCGAGAGGTCTGGGAAGGAATGGAAGAGGGGTTGTCAAGTTAAGAGAATGAGAATATGTTGTGTGTTTAAAGCCTAGCCTGTAAGCCTCTTGACAGGCTTCTTTGAGAGTGAGGCCTTGTTCATATTTTAGTACTGCTACTTCCGATTCAAATTTGTAGGTAGGGCAGTCTCTGTAAAATACATTGTGGTTACCATCACAATTGGTACAACAATACAGTTCTGAAGGGCATTTATCTCTGGTATGATCAGGTCTGGCACAAAGAGGGCAGCGAGGGGAAGACCGACAAAAACGTTTTTGGATGGCCAAAGCGCCAACAAGATTGGCACTGACGGGGTGAGGGTTTATCATTATAGCGTTGAACGCTAAGTCTTTCGCCTCCAATGGAAATGTGAGTTGGAAGGTCATGGCATTTAAAGGCTATTTTTGCAACATGTATTTCGTTTTTACGGTGACCTTGAGGTGGTATAGAGTAGCATTTTACATCTGCTACATCAAAGCCTTGGCCATTAAGGACATCATGTATGTCATATATAACTAAGCTAAATATTGTAGAAGGGGAGAAGAAGGCAAGCCTTGATACATCTCAGAGGCAGCTGTTTTAGCTAATGACAGCTGTTATGAAAAGAAGAAATGACATGTTATTTTTGTTAGAATTGTAGGTAGGAAAACTGCTTTATCAAGTAGGGAGCTGACTGTACATTCCAAACTCCTCTCAGTTCATTCCTGTCCCATGCAAAACTCTTCTTTGCTCCACAGATGTTCCACTTACATCAGCACACACCATTCATCCACACATTTGTGCTTTTTCCTCACATTTACAACTTTAACATAAAACACGTACTTTGGAGGGGGCCATCTGGCATCTAATTGTACATACACTTATATTTATTTTTACTACCTAGAGCCTACACTATACAGTACATATATAGGTTAAGTATCTAACATGAGGACACATACCAGCATCTCAATAAAAGCAAGGAACTGTTTCTTCTGATTTTCTATTAATTTACTTATAATGTCTGTTGAAACAAGTTTTGAGAATTCAATATATGTACATACTGTATATGTGTTGCTTATTGGAAACATTAGTTTGATTCTAATTGATTAAAAATATCACAATCTTTTCAAATTTTAAAAGGGATTCAGAGAAGAAAATACTTTCTATACAAATGATTATACAAAATTTTATTCACTGTTTTAGCCAGGCAAACCTTTGGTTGTCACTCTGTTCCAGAATCATTGCAAGATTGGCTTTCAAAGGCAGACCACGTGCATGCACGTATGTATATTTTACTATATCCTGGCAGTGCAGCACACCTGTTGATGCAGCACTGAGGTAGCGTCAGTGCCTGACTATGAGTCAATGCTGAATTAGTGAAGGTGTGCAGATATCTGCCTGTGCAAATATAACTTAATCATTATAGATGTATGTTTTGGTACAATTCCAATAATAAAAAAAATATATTTGAATAGATGTAAAATAGGAAAACAAATGCTCGTCCTGCGAATGAAACAAGTTACCTGATTTTGTATATATACCAAGGAATGTAAGCTTTCTTTTCAATGATAAACTATATTTCTTGTACACATTGTATGATAACATATGCTGTTATTGCAAATATCCATTTCCTTTCTTAAGTCTAGGCCACATGAAAATAAGTGGACCTATACAGCATCACAGGGATGTAGGACACACATGAGGAAACACTGTCACATTGCACACATCAAATATGTGTAAATACTAGAGGTCCAATCATGTATGAACCTTCTATCTACAGGTAGAATAAGCCTCTGGAAGTACAGTAGTATCTCTAAAAGTTCTGAATTTCTTTATCCATACTTTATTATGACACTCTTCTAATATTTTAGTAGCATCAAAGCCATCATGCTTCAGTTAAATGGTAAAGCAGTTAATTTCATTCTTAAAGTACTGTAGTTATCTTCATTAATACCAATGCAAAATACTGCAGATGACGTACAGTAATCTCATGCTCGATTGGACTTCAATATCCAATGTCAATGTCTGTAGATTTTGATTTGGTGTTATCAGAACTCACAAACCAGGAATGCATCAAGCAGCTTCCACCAGTAGTCCAGTCTGAGGTAACATTTCTGTGGTTTACTGAGAGACACAGCTCCCACTGTCTTGATACTTGCCAGCCACTATGTTCCATGTAGGTATATAAGGTGGTTCACTGTAATAGCCCACAATTAAGCAAACTGCACTTTCTTCAAGTCCACTCAAATCTCAAGTCCATCGCAGCAGTTTGACTCCACCACACCAGGATTCCTGCTACTCACTTTGCTATACAGAACCCTTATCTTGGATGTTAATTTTGTCCAATATCTATTATATTAATCCTTGTCCTCCCAAGAGCTAAAAATAACCATAATGATGACAGAATAATAGTAATAATAATAATAATAATAATAATAATAATAATAATAATAATAATAATAATAATAATAATAATAATACATTAACCATGAACTCCCTGTACAGGGTGTTGCTGTCACTATAATTTCTTTTCCTCACAAGTTACTGTATACATGCACACACACACACTGAAGTACAAGTTTCCAGTCATTTTAACAGGTGCTAGAGAACATTCTCTTCTCTAAATTTTACATACACCAACAATCTTACAGTACATAATTGCATAATTATTGACCTCAGTTCATATATTATCTTTAATTATCCAGCAAGCAAATCAATGCTGTTTGGGAAGCTAGTGGCCATTTGGCCAGCATTCATACATGGTAATCTTGGTTACCAATTTCAAGTTGCAGAAGCTGATAATTTTCTAAGTCACCACTTTGTGGCTAAAGATTACTTGCAAGCTTCTCATCAACTCTATCTTTCATTGTTAATGCATATGGAGCTCTGAGGGGTGGAAAGAGATTACAGTCAACATTTAGGTGTCACTCAAAAAATTCTGCCAGCACTAAAATAGCAGGACAGACCACCAGTCACTAAACACCCACACCATGACCAATGATTTATACTAAAGTCTGTTACACTTGACATAAGGCAACAATTTTTTCACAATTGCAAATTAATACAAGCATCAATAAAAAAAAAAAAAAATTACAGTACAAAAAGAACAGAGAAGCAAGGAAGCAAGGAATCCACTCATTTAAAAAAAAATAAATCACTTTATATTGTCCATGTATGTACTTTAGAATGAGAAATGAAGAGCAAGTTTACTAAAATAATGTCAAAAACTGAATTAGTGTGGAAAGTTATGTTTTACAAAGAAAATGCAATGGGCATGCAACCACTTAACTGAGAATTCATTATCCAGCACCTTAAGTTAGGACTGATTCATAAGAGGGAGCCTGTAACTACTGTGGCTGTCATACTAGTTAAAGGGAGGCCACAGATGACACTGCTCTAGTTGCCACTAACGGTGAAACAACTTACATTTATTCACAGATGCAAATATGCACTATATATATATATATATATATATATATATATATATATATATATATATATATATATATATATATATATATATATATATACATTTCTTTTTTTCCAACAGTACATACAATATTTCTATGGGTAACATGTACTAGTTTCCCAACTTTCCACTATTCAAGGTGAATGTTATCTAATTTTGAAGAAAGTTACCATCTTGTGAAAATATTTAAAAAACAAGAAATAAGTTATGAGAGAGAGAGAGAGAGAGAGAGAGAGAGAGAGAGAGAGAGAGAGAGAGAGAGAGAGAGAGAGAGAGAGAGAGAGAGAGAGAGATCCCCTTTAAAGTAAGGAAATGTCTCAAAGGTTACTGTTTCATTGATAAAAAAAAAAAAAAAAAAAAAAAAAATAGTACAATGCACTTTGAATTTCTTCCAAAACAAATTATTACATTACTGGGCATAAATGTCTTCTCTAAGAAGAAAATTACCAATCCAACCAATGAGAAATTATTGCTGCAAAATATCTAGTATTCTGAAAGCATTCTGAGAAATTCACAATCATCCCCTACCAATTCACACACAAGATGTGAGAACTCAGAATGTTTGTAAAGTTAGGCAAAAACATCGTATGTAAAATTTCATTACAAATTCATGCATGTTTGCAAGTCATTGTGTGGGTTTATTAGAACATGAAATGTCATAGACCATCAGTAGCCAGAATAGCAATTGTCTGTGCATTGTAACAGTAGAATGGCATGTTACGGAGAGCCAAGGTGTATTGGGTGTACTTGGGTGGTTCTGTGGGCCTAAGAAGAAAAATTTTTGTATCAAGCCCCTAATCAAATAGAGAGGAAAAATTATGAGAAGGGATATTGGAGTTGAGTGTATGGTAGTATTATTAGTGTGAGCATTAAGTGTACTACAATATGTACAAGGCAGAATAGAGTAAGGAGAGGTATTTAGCATTGCGTGAATTGGCACCCAAGGCAATGGATTTGAGTGGGGTCAGGGAAGGACATGACTTGGGCTGAAGGGAATGGCACTCTCCTCAGATTTTGGTGGGGTGTGGACGCATGGTGACCAGCTGGGTTGGCGCTGTAGGACAAAGGCGACCACACAGTTTTGATCAGGTGGGTAGTGTGTTTTTAAGGGAGATTCGTGTAAGATATTTTCAGCGAGTGGAGGGTGTTATTATGTGGAGTTGAGTAGTGGATTTGAGTGGGGAGAGAGTGTTGAGGGGGTGTTTCAAGTGTCTCTGTTGTTTGTTCAGAGTCCCATGTCATTTTCATTGTCTTTGTTCTAATGTACTTTATTATATTTCAAATATATGTAAAGTTGATTTGGAACAGAGTCTTTCTTTCAATGAAAATCCCGGCCTGTAAGTTATAGCATGGAGAAAGTAAACTAACATTTTCAAAATAAAAAATTTTACAGACTGACTGAGAAGCAGATAGCATCATGTGGCATGAGATTTGGTTTAGTAATGCCCTTTACCATTATGTCTTAATACGACAATAGATGACCAGCCATGCACAAACACTCAGTGTTGTGCCTACTCTTGGCCTGTAACACTAAGACAGAAGACTAGTCCTCATGTATCATTATAAGAAAACTGGTTGATATCATTATCATCATTATAAGACAGCAGGTAAGGAAAATGGATAATCCTGCACAGCTTTGGAATCAAGAGAGCCAATAAATTAGTAATGTACTTCACTAGAAATTATGGAGTCTTTGGGAATTCAATAGTATTTTGCAGATGTTAAGCAAAGTACTCTATATACATATAGTGATGCAGCAAAGATAAAATAATTCTGATGTTGTATCCTCATGCAAGGATCAGTTACTCTGTGGAGGTCTAACAGCTAAGATAAGAGGGAATGCCTGTGGGGTGTAGCTGTAAGCTATATAGTGTGCATATGGGTGCTTCGACTGCCTGTTCCCACTGAGAAAGGATGCTGACCAGTTTAGCCTGATTTTTTGTACTATTATATGGACAGAGTTGGAGGCCATGAGTAAAGGGAGAAATATTCAAATTAGGAACTTATGGTGTGTGTGTATTTACCTAGTTGTAGTCTTACAGGGCCTGGGCTTTATGCTCGTGTGGCCCCGTCTCCGTGTGTGTGTGTGTGTGTGTGTGTGTGTGTGTGTGTGTGTGTGTGTGTGTGTGTGTGTGTGTGTGTGTGTGTGTGTGTGTGTGTGTGTGTGTGTGTGTGTGTGTGTGCGTGTGTGTGTGTGTAATTCACCTCAGTCGCCTGCTGGTCACCCAGCCAGTCTTCCCCATTACAGAGCGAGCTCAGAGCTCATAGACCGATCTTCGGGTAGGACTGAGACCACAACACACTCCACACACCGGGAAAGCGAGGCCACAACCCCTCGAGTTACATCTCATACCTATTTTACTGCTAGGTGAACAGGGGCCACACATTAAGAGGCTTGCCCATTTGCCTCGCTGCCCCGGGACTCAAACCCGGCCCTCTCGATTGTGAATCGAGTGTGCTAACCACTACATTATACGGTATGTGTGTGTGTGTGTGTGTGTGTGTATTTACCTAGTTGTAGTTTTACAGGGCCTGGGCTTTATGCTCGTGTGGCCCCGTCTCCATATGTGTGTGTTTCACTGTTTGATCTGCTGCAGTCTCTGACGAGACAGCCAGACATTACCCTACGGAACGAGCTCAGAGCTCATTATTTCCGATCTTTGGATAGACCTGAGACCAGGCACACACCACACACCAGGATAACAAGGTCACAACTCCTCGATTTACATCCCGTACCTACTCACTGCTAGGTGAACAGGGGCTACACATGAAAGGAGACACACCCAAATATCCACCCAGCCGGGGAGTCGAACCCAGGTCCTCTGGCTTGTGAAGCCAGCGCTCTAACCACTGAGCTACCGAGCATGTTGTTTGTGTGTGTGTGTGTGTGTGTGTGTGTGTGTGTGTGTGTGTGTGTGTGTGTGTGTGTGTGTGTGTGTGTGTGTGTGTGTGTGTAAGTTTAAGGCACCTAAAATTCCATACATGTCTGACAAGCTGAGCAAGTCTTTAACCACATTGCACTTTCCAGTCACACACCAAATTTGCCCTGATAACAGATATGAAGCTATGCAACACTGTAACAGTAGATGCATGAAGTGATATATTGTGATATATTATATGAAAACGTTAAGTATATTGGTTGGCTATGTGATATTCCTATTACTATCATCTTGGATGGAAAGAAATTAATTATCTGAAATACATTGCAGTATGTTCTCATACTTTCATTCTATTATCACTTGTCTCCTTGATTTCCTAAAGAAATTTATGATACTCAGGCTTATGTAGCAAAGTGAGGGAGCAAAGGTGACAGGGCCAAGTACAGGTGGAGGATGTTTGGTCACAAAGATTTCTATCATGTACATATATCATAATGTTCACACATTTTGATGAAACTTTGATAACTGATGATGAAGCTGCTTTTCTTCATTTTCATATCACAGAGAAAAAAAATGTAGATATTTTATAACTTTATATAAAGAACATACTGCTGTGTATATGAATCATGAACAAGGATTTTTGAATTCTATATATATGTACAGTACACACACACAGTTCCTGAGTGCACATTGTAGTACATACACTGCAAAAGCAGCAAACTGTTAAAAAATATATAAGTTGCATAATAGCTTATACAAACAGTCCTGAGTTGCACTTTGAGTCAATATGTAAAGGCAAATGATGCAAAATCTACTTTTGTAAGATCTGTAAACACAAATATTACGGAAATATCAGTAATTCAGCTGTAATTCCTGACAATTAATTAACTTTTGTTTAAAATAGTGATTCATTGTTGATGGTTTGCACACCTCACACAAGTTTTGACATGAAAAAGTGAAAGGAAGCTGAAGATATCATTAAAATGTACCCTGGTGTAAATCACATAATTTGAAGATCTATCCTTAATAATTAACAATTACACAACTATATACACTATATATGCCAAGTATTTGATTACTTATATACTTTTAACTATGCAGTTGTGTATAAGCACCTCTTCCTTGTAATGTGAAGGACTGGTTAACAATCAAGCCACAATGATTGCCATGGTTCAAGTAGTCCAGTTGTCTTGGAAAGTCCTCCCACAACCACCATAAAAAATGCAATTCATGAAAAGAAAAAAAAAAAAATCCTACATACATGTGAAGCATTACTGTCTGAGATTATACAGGGTCAAAACTAAAGGAAAATCACCCACCCCTATTTACCCACTTATTGGTATATCCTTGAGAAAATATGGCAATGCATACAAACAGCCCACACGTGTGCCCCTGTGTCCACCACCTCCAAGCACACTCCACACACTCATGCACCATACATAAATTACTACACATTGCATCTTAAAACCTTATTACTCCATGTGATATCCTACTCCTTTTACCTATAGTACATTACATCAAATATATATGAATCTTTGCATAGTGTTAGCTAGAATTATATTTATCTAACAAATTTTAAAACAGGATTTATACAAGTGAGGTATTTTCATTGTATGGCATTCTGCTCAAGACCTGCATCAGTGATCTTATGTTGTAGTTATGAGATTTTCTTTCATCAATACAGAGATCAATGGCTGACCATGTTTCAAAATCAAAAGAAAATACTGTATCTATGTCATTGCTGAATTCATAATTTACCAATTACTAAAAAAAGTCACATAGATAACACTGTAATAAGTAAAATAAACACAGTTAATGTGTATGCATAATATACATTAATTGTAAAGGAAACGTTAATTTCTGAACAATGTATTTCTATGAACACCTATTTCAAATCAAGAAACTCTTAATGAGAATCAAAAAGTAGATATATTCAATGGCACTACCATACAATGTCATGGCCGGCGTGGTCACTACAGCAATCACACAGTATCCAGCTTAAGCAACTACACTCTGGACTCTCCAAGTTCTGTGTCTGTGCCTTCAGATCCCCGGCCCTGGAAATAAAGATCAGAAAAAGAAAACATTAATTGCCAAAAAGCTCTAAACATGTAATACATAGAACATTCTATGTATTATTCTAATCAGTACACCATGGATGTTGATGTTAACCTAAACAATGGATCTGTTTGTCTTTTCTACTTCTGGTTTTCTCTGATAAGCAAGGATATAGCAGTGAGTTCATCATAATAGTCCTCAGTGAGGTGTATGAAATTATGCAATTCTCAAGATTAACAGTAGTCACTTAACTATAAGACAAATCTGGGAGGTCTAAAGATGGTTTTGTAAAACAAATTTTGTACACACATTTCAGGGGGAAATGATGTATCTAAGATAAACACTTGTGTAGAAGCACATACAAAATCATTTAACAAATCAAAAGACCTGTCATTATAAAAAGACAGGTATTAAGTCTTCTAGCATCTATTTTCAAATGAAGGAGTTTCCAGTTATAATAGAGACATATAGAGGTTTACACAAGACAATTTGTAAGTGCCTGCAAACAAGAGCAAAATGCAGCTGTGATTTGCTGAATTGTCAGAGTAGTCAGAAAATCACTCTGTTGCTTATGAGTTGTCTAATGAGAATGACTACTAATGTAAGGTAGAACATACTCGGAAAATTGTTTACTAATAACCATTGATTGTATCATTACATACAAGAAATTAATACAATATTGGAATTTACTTAGCTATAATAATAAAGAAAAATAGATTCAGAATTTTCTTTATATTATCATTGAGGATGTGTGTGTGTGTGTGTGTGTATTTACCTAATTGTATTTACCTAATTGTAACATACGGGAAAAGAGCTATGCTCGTGTTGTCCCGTCTCCATATCTATTAATGTCCAGCTTTTTCTTAAAATCATGAATATTCCTTGCGTTGACCACTTCCACGTCTAAACTATTCCATGCTTCCACCCTTCTATGAGGAAGCTATATTTTTCACATCTCTCCTATAAGTGGCCATTTTAGTTTTTCCCATGCCCTCTCGACATTCTTCCATTCCACATACACAGATCTTCCCTATCCATTTTTCCATGCCAATCATCACTCTGTATATTGCTATCAGGTCTCCCCTTTCTCTTCTGTTTTCCAGGGTTGGAAGTTGCATTCTTTTCAGTCTGTCTTCATAAGTCAAATCTCTTAAGTCAGGCACCATTTTGTTGCAGCCCTCTGTACTTTCTCTAGTTTCCTTATGTGTTTCTTTAAGTTCGGAGCCCACTGTATTGTTGCATATTCAAGCCTCGGTCTTATCATTGCAGTAATTATTTTCTTCATCATTTCTTCATCTAAATATCTGACGCCACTCTTATGTTCCTCAATAAGTTCAATACTTCTCCAATTATTTTGTTTATATGTCTCTCTGGCGATAGGTCATTGGTAATTGTCACCCCAAGGTCTTTTTCTTCATGACTGGTTTTATGTCTTCATTTCCTATCTTGTACATACTCCTGATTCTTCTTTCACTCTTGCCAAACTCTATTTTCTTGCATTTTGTCGTGTTGAACTCCATTTGCCATGTACAGCTCCATTTCCATATTCTGTCCAAGTCTTCCTGGAGTAGTTCGCAATCTTTGTCACATCTCACTTTTCTTAACAATTTTGCATCGTCTGCAAATAGGCTCACATAACTGGACACCCCATCCACCATGTCATTTATGTAGACTGCGAACATTACTGGTGCCAACACTGATCCCTGTGGAACTCCACTCTCCACCAATCCCCATTCTGATGGTCTGTCCTTAATTATTGTTCTCATTTCTCTTCCTACCAAAAGTCTTCCATCCATTTTAGTAAACTGCCATGCACTCCTCCTACCATTTCAAGTTTCCAGATCAGTCTCTGGTGTGGTACCTTATCAAAGGCCTTTTTTAAATCCAGATATATTCCATCAGCCCAACCATCTCTTTCCTGTATTACATCTATCACCCTCGAATAGTAACATATCAGGTTTGTCGTGCATGAACGCCCTTTCTAAAACCAAATTGACACTCACAAAGTATGTCATTTTCTCCAAGAAGTCTGTCCATCTATTCTTCACCACCCTCTCACACATCTTAGCTACCACACTTGTAAGTGACACTGGTCTATAGTTCAATGGGTCTCTCTTGTTACCTGATTTATAGATTGGGACAATGTTAGCTCTTTTCCAGTCTTGGGGCACTACACCTTCCCTTAATGAGGCATCAATTACTTCACAAACTTTTTCTGCCAATTGCTCCCTGCATTCTCTTAAAATCCATCCTGATACCCCATCAGGTCCCACAGCTTTTCTCACTTCTAAACTCCCCATCATGTTCTTGATCTCCTCCACAGTTACTTGAAACTCCTTCATAATCCCTTTCTGTTCCATTACCAGTGGTTTGTCAAAAGCAGTCTCCTTTGTGAATACCTTCCGAAAGCATCCATTCATAGCCTCTGCCATTTCCTGGGATCTTCACTGCATACTCCATTTACTTCTAAACTTTCAATACTTTCTCTATTTTTGATGTTGTTGTTCACATGTCTGTAAAAAGCCTTGGTTGGTCTTTACATTTATCAATTATATCCTTTTCTTGTTTCTTTCTTTCTTCTCTTCTAATCAACACATATTCATTTCTTGCTCTTTTGTAACTTTCCCACTGCTTAATCCGTCTTTTCCTTCTCCACCTCTTCCATGCATCCTCTTTTCTTGTTCTAGCCTTTTCACATCTATCGTTAAACCAGTCCTGCTTTCCAACTTCTCTATGTTGTCTTATTGGTACAAATTTTTCTCACCTTCTTTGTATATTTTTATAAATTCCTTCCACTTTTCATTTGCTCCTTAGCACTCTTGAATTTCATCCAATTTGTCTCTTGAAAGAATTTCTTTAGGTTTCCAAAATCTGTCTTGGCATAATTCCATCTTCCCACTTTATATTCTTCATTTCTTCTAGATTTCTCTTCATCTATCACCTTGAACTCCAAAACTGCATGATCACTCTTTGCTAAAGGGCACTCCACCCTCATCTCCTCAATGACCATTGGCTCTGTACTAAAGACCAAGTCCAGTCTTGACGATGCTCCCTCTCCTCCAAACCTAGTATCTTCTTTGACCCACTGAGTTAACACATTTTCCATTGCCAGTGTCAATAGTGTATTTCCCCATGTTGTCTCTGATCCTTCCATTGACCAGTCCTCCCAACACACCTCTTTACAATTAAAATCTCCCATCATTATAGTTCGTTCACAGCCACCCAACATTTCTTCCAGACATGTTCCTGTATCACTTATCATTTCTTCATATTCCTGTACTGACCATGCATTTGTCTTAGGTGGTACGTACACCACTATGTAGTGCCTCTTTTTTTCCTTCATTAGTTTCTGCTCTGATCTTTAGCACTTCTGCCTTTCCCATACCTTTTTTCACTTGATCCACCTTTATATCTTTTTTTAACCAGCAACATCACTCCTCCTCCCATCTTACCTACTCTATTTCTTTTCCAAACATTATATTTCCCTTCTCCAACCATCATCAGGTCTTCTCCCTCTCTCAGTTTTGTTTCAGTAAGACCCACAATATCTGGGTTCTTGTCCCTCAAGTAATCGTTGAGTTCTAAAATCCCGATATCACTCCATTTATGTTGGAATACATTACATTTCGCTCATATGTAAGTTTCTTTAGTCCTTTCTTGCTGTACTTTTCTGGGTTATGAACCACTTCCTCAGTCTCATATCCAAGATTCTCCAGAAAAACTCTTTCTTCTCCTCTTCTGTCCTCTCTTCATTTTTTTCAAAGCCTCCTTTCTCAACTCATTTAACATTTCTCTTTCCTTTTCACCGAGATCTCTTCTCAACCAAATCTTCCTTGTTGTTTCCTGCTGGGCTAGCCTCCATGACTTCTCCACCAATTCATCTACATCCTTTTGTGACTTAAGTTTGATTCTTATTGGCCTCATACCTTCTCTTGTGAACTTTCCAATTCTATGGAAGTCCTCTATTTCTTGTACTAGGTCTTTTCCTCCTCCTGCACCACATTAATGATATTATTTATCACCTTTTTATGTTTTCTCTCTCTCCATTTTACTCGGTGTCTTATCCTCCTCCACACCAAATATCACCACACATCTCTTTTTGTCTACAGTTTCCCTCACCAATGTCTCATTTGACTTAATAACCTTCACCACTTTCTCAGCTATCTTCTCTTCTATGATCTGTTGATCTATAATTTCAGCAAGGCCCAAAGTTTTCTCCCCAGACTCTTTGATTTCCTTTTCCAGACTTGCAACTTTGTAATTTACCTCCTTTCTTTCCACTTCCTGACTTTTTTTCCATTCAGCCTGCTTCTCCATCACTTTTCCTAGAGATTCTCCACATTTTCGCAATTCACTTTAATTAGCTTAACTTCCTCTTTCAGTGCTGCATTTTCCTTCTTCATATCGGCACAGTCTCTCTTTACATTGTCATAACTCGTTTCCAGGCCCTCATACTTTTCAAACAGTTTTCAATTTTACCTTCTAACTCCAGAATTTTCTTCACATAAGCGCTCTTCTCCATTATTCCTTGAAACCCTGTGAAGTCTGATTCATCTTTCGAGTTCACGGCCGCCATGTTGCGCAGATGTAAACAAACCAGCTGATGGCTCAAACGCAGGCTACAGTTTATATTTACCTTCACTGGACATTATTTTGCTAATCAACAGTTAACATGACTATATGGAGACGGGACAAACATTACCAGCTCCTTTCCCACCTTGGTTACTCTTAGGTAACTGTAGAATTATAGATGATTGCTCTGGAGCTCAGCGACCACCTCCGCCATCGACGATGTCCCGTGTGTGTGTGTGTGTGTGTGTGTGTGTGTGTGTGTGTGTGTGTTTACCTACTTGTATTTACCTAGTTGTAGTTTTACAGGGCCTGGTCTTTACGCTCGTGTGGCCCCGTCTCCATATCTACACTTATCCAATTTTTCTTTAAAACTATGTACACTCTTTGCTGACACCACTTCCTCACTCATACTGTTCCAAGTCTCAACACATCTTTGCAGGAAACTATATCTTTTAACATCTCTCAGACATCTTCCCTTCCTCAGTTTTTTACTATGCGATTTTGTGCTTCTAATGTCATATTCTTCTCTCAGGATCAGTTTCTCATTATCCACTTGGTCCATTCCATTAATCAATTTATAAACTTGTATCAGATCCCCTCTCTCCCTTCTCTGTTCCCTTCAAATTCTGGAACCATTCTTGTAGCCATTTTTTGTAGTCTCTCCAACTTCCTTATATATTTCTTTTTATGGGGGGTCCACACAACTCCTGCATATTCCAATCTGGGTCTTATTATAGTACTTATCAATTTCTTCATTTCTTTGTCCATGTAGTGAAATGCTAATCCAATATTCCTTAGCAAATTACGTATATGTCTCTGAAAATTCTATCAATATGGCTTACCAGTTCATTGTTTTCTTCCCTTGTCACTTCCAAGTCCTTTTCCTTTTTTCTTTTTTACTTTCTCTAGTTCTACTCCATCTCCCATCTTATAGATTCCCACTGGTCGTCTTTCACTCTTTCCCATTTCCATGACATGGCTTTTGTCCACATTGAATTCCATTTCCCTTTTTTTACTCCATTTCCAAATCTTATTTAGGTCTTCCTGCAGTATTTCACAATCCTCTTTTTGCTTTATAACTCTGCACAGTTTCGCATCGTCCGCAAACAGATTTATGTAGCTGTTCACTCCCTCTGGCATGTTGTTAATA
>NC_059302.1:12606448-12613948 GCF_017591435.1 Portunus trituberculatus | reverse complement strand
TGCGAGATGAATACCACATTTTGTTTCTATGTAAGGATCAAGACATTTTGAGATTGAGGAACCAATTCATACCAGTGTATTATAGAAACCTCGCAAACCAGTTCAAGTTTGTTAAGTTATTCCAAGGTTATCGGTGCGAGATACGAAATAATCCAGCTATGTTCGCCGAGGCAGTACTAAGATTATTTTAGTAGATATGAAAATTGTTTAAACATAATGTGCAAAATGGTGTTTGTAAAAAGTCTGAGCCAAATAAAGCTATGTCTATGTCTCTCCGCACATCACGTTAAGTACAACACTAAAGATTCATACACTTCAAAATCAACATCCGAGTCTAAGAAATAATGTAGTAATGTATAAACTGTTATTATATATAACCAAACATATTACCTATACGTTATAGTGTCTTTATAATACCATCTATACTTCTTATATTTAATCTGTTCAGCAATATGGGGGAGGAACATATCAAACTTACATAGGCAACATATTCAAGCCACATAAAAGATACTCCGCATCATATTCCATGAACATAAATACAACCACATTACTAAACTCTTCCATGAAAGCGCATGACATTTACCGCCAGACCTGTCTATATGTGTACAAAGCCTTGGGCATCTCACACGCAGCAATGTGTCTTCAGAACATGTAAAAAAAAAATACTTCAGAAGATGTAAAATAAAAAATAAATAAATAGAAAAAATAAAATAGTGTCTGTTAATGCGCGCGCGTACACACACACACACACACACACACACACACACACACACACACACACACACACACACACACGGCCCGGTAGCTCAGTGGTTAGAGCGCTGGCTTCACAAGCCAGAGGACCGGGGTTCGATTCCCCGGCCGGGTGGAGATATTTGGGTGTGTCTCCTTTCACGTGTAGCCCCTGTTCACCTAGCAGTGAGTAGGTACGGGATGTAAATCGAGGAGTTGTGACCTTGTTGTCCCGGTGTGTGGTGTGTGCCTGGTCTCAGGCCTATCCCAAGATCGGAAATAATGAGCTCTGAGCTCGTTCCGTAGGGTAACGTCTGGCTGTCTCGTCAGAGACTGCAGCAGATCAAACAAACAGTGAATTACACACACACACAAAACACGTTCCCAGCAAAGACTTGAATAATTGTCATGCATTACGTTGCTACCTTTATACTGGCTAATTAGCTTCTACAGTAACAGGTTACACATACGTAGTACTGAGTGGCGAATATCACTTTACTTCAGTCATCGTATCATTATGATTATAATTATCATTACTGTTGTTGTTGTTGTTGTTGTTGTTGTTACCACTGATACATTACAGGTGTGACGACTTGTATAATGTTTGACTAACGCGGTGGTTATTAATGCAGTTGTTACTATCATTATTATTCATTCAGAATTTTTTACTGTTATAATATTTTTGTTTTATTGCTGTTATTAATGTAGTTGCCACGTTATTACCATTATTCTTGTTGTTATTATAATTATTTTTATTGTTATTATTAATAACTGTTAGTACTAATGCTCTCATTGTTAATGCTACATTATTATTATCATTATTATTATTATTATTATGATTATTATTGGTATTATTATCATTATTATTCTTAAGATTATTATTATAGTACTAATAAATTTGTATTACTACTATACTATTACTGTATTATTATTATTACTATTATTATTATTCTTATTATTATTATTGTTATTATTATTACTACTATTATTATCATCACTATCATCATTATTATTATCATTATTATTATTATAAGTAGTAGTAGTAGTAGTAGCAGTAGCAGTAGTAGTAGTAATAGTATTATATTTTACATATATTTGCCAGATCAATGAGTCGACTATCATTATAAATAAGCTGGAAGCAAAATAACCGTCCACTCGTATTAACGATTCACTAAATATCAAGACCACAGGTACAAAAAGGAGTTTAAACTCAATGGTTCCCGGCCTGCAAATATGCAAATATTACATTGTTTATCCTCATTATGTAAGTGTAAGCCACCTAATAGAATATCATATATCAAATATATCTATGGTTCGTATTCTTAATAAATGTTCTCTTCCTTCATCTGAATTTATTTCAAAAGCCAAACAAATAAACCAAACGGATGTTCCTGCAGGATTTTTTTTTTTATATTGACGATACAGAATTCTTGTTGAAATGTCATTATATTGAAGAAAGCATTATAGAAAATCCCTATTAACTTCTACAACAGCTCACCAAATGTAGGAGATAAAGCAATGTCTGCTGAGCCTTCTATCACACTTAAATTGCCACTGTATCACTTTTACTCTCCATTAACTGTGTGCTCGGCGTACAACATGTATTGTCTACGCCTGTCTTGTAATTGTAATTCAAGTTTCAAATTTGGTTAACTACTGACCTTTAGATTACGGTTAATTAAAGAAAATACAAACTGGGACATCAGCAAATCGTCGTAGAAATAATGATGAATAATTTGGGTGCGAGATATGCGATAAAAATTAAGTAATAGATTAATTTCTTACTAACGCTTACACAAATAAACAAATCTCCCTTTCCCGCAAAAAAAGGAGAAAATAAAATAAATGAATAAACAAATGAATACAGAAACAAAGAAATACAAATACAAAACATAATAAAACAATAGTACAGAATATAATCCAGTCCAGTCCAATTTAGTCCTGTCAGTAAAGAAAAATTAAATAAAAACTTCCTTCCTCAATTCCTCGTTTTTCCCTCAGTCGAGAACTATTCCACATTCTTCAGTAAAATCAAATCACGCCACTGGATGACCTTAAAAGAAGCCCAGCGAACCGCGAAGCATGAGAGAGAGAGAGAGAGAGAGAGAGAGAGAGAGAGAGAGAGAGAGAGAGAGAGAGAGAGAGATGCAGAAAGGGACCCTCATGTTGAATTATTAATATATCAACTTAATCTGCGAGCGAGGACGAGGAGGATTGGGAGGGCCGCGGCATTCAGCACACCACCCCGTCAGTGACCCGCATCCCGCTTGATGGAACACTGCTTGGCCGGACTAGTCTCAGGAGTTCCCAGCACGAGACGAGACGATCCCTCCTCCGCCGCGCCTGGTCATTCACCCCCTCCCTCCCTGCCTTTCCTCCTTCCTGCCTTCCTTGTTACTCGTCATTGATATTGTAAAGCATGAACATTTGTTGTGCTTATCATTATTGCTATTATTATTATCATTATTATCATTATTATTATTATTATTATTATTATTATTATTATTGCTACCATTGTTATCATTATTGCTGTTGCTTTGTTATTATCATTGTCACTACGACTACTACTACTACTACTACTACTACTACTATTGCTACCATTGTTGTCATTATTGTTGTTGCTTTGTTATCATTATGTCACTACTACTACTACTACTACTACTACTACTACTACTACTACTCAATTACTACTGTACTACTATTACAACAATTATTGATACTGCAACTACTATTACTTTTACTGCTATAACACTCACTCACACACTTACGCTCCTCCTTTCTTCATCCTTTAACTAAAATCTATGCATTGCAGATGGAAAGCAGGTGAAAATGGCCGCAAAACACTGAAAATTGAGGGAAATATTGACGAGGGAAGGTCTCGGTCTAGATCCTATGACGTCATGTTGGGGAGAGAGAGAGAGAGAGAGAGAGAGAGAGAGAGAGAGAGAGAGAGAGAGAGAGAGAGAGAGAGAGAGAGAGAGAGAGAGAGAGAGAGAGAGAGAGAGAGAGAGAGAGAGAGAGAGAGAGAGAGAAAGGATTAAAGTAGTGTTTGCATAGAGAAAGATCCAAGCAGAAAAAGAAAGATGACCGTTTTTACAAGGAGAGAGAAAGATCCAGCGAGTTTTTATAAAGAAGAAAAAAAAGTTCCAAGTATATTTTGAGAGAAAGACCGAAGGCATAAAAAAAGGTAAACCAAATAAATAAATAAATAAAATACAGGTGATGTCGGTGCAGTACGTTCTCGACGACTGCCACGACTGTATACTGCACCACAAGGGTCAGCCCTGTGTGTGTGTGTGTGTGTGTGTGTGTGTGTGTGTGTGTGTGTGTGTGTGTGTGTGTGTGTGTGTGTGTGTGTGTGTGTGTGTGTGTGTGTGTGTGTGTGTGTGTGTGTGTGTGTGTGTGTGTGTGTGTGTGTGTGTGTGTGTGTGTGTGTGTGTGTGTGTGTGTCCATGACTGAATGCCACGGAAATGTCACTCATTAAATGTGCAGCGTGACCTCCAATTTCTCCGTCGTATTTTTAGACCTGAAGAAAAACATGTTGAGATTGAAGGAAGGGACGCCAAGTGATATAGTTAGACGCTCCCAATTCGTCTGATTCTCTTTTCTTTGCTTGTTTTACGAAGCGATTTATCTCACCTCTTTCACTGCGACACGAAAACAATGAGCAGCACCAGAAGCAATGCGTGACGTCCTTATGAGGATCTACAGCAATGCGTGACGTCTTATATAAGCATCTACAAGAAAGTTAGCGAGTAAATGGTCTTAGTTCAAAGATTGGATGTGCAGGTGTGGAACATGTAAAGGTGTCTTAGAGTGATTGGTAACTGGGGAAAGGTGAACCATGTGGCAGTCAAAGTTTTTTTTTTTTCTACGTAGGGAAGAGGGCCAGCCAAGGGCAAAAAATAAATAAATAAATAAAATTAAAAAAAGGCCCACTTGAGTGGAAAGTGGAAAGCGTCAGCCAAAATCAGGGAGCAAATACCTCGATTCCTCCCTCTTAAAAGAAGACAAGTCGTCGTAGGAATTCGGAAATACAGATGCAAGGAGGGAGTTCCAGAGTTTACCACTGAAAGGGATGAATGACTGAGAGTAATGTTTTAGGTTTGGTATTAGTATAAGTTTTGAAGGGCAGCTCTCTCTCTCTCTCTCTCTCTCTCTCTCTCTCTCTCTCTCTCTCTCTCCCTCCTATAATTAGCCTCTCATTCGACTTTTAACTACGTGCCCCTCTGTCTCCATAAGTTTTCCGTGATATATACGTCCTTTTTTTTCCTTTCTGCTCTCTCTCTCTCTCTCTCTCTCTCTCTCTCTCTCTCTCTCTCTGTCGGTAAAATTGAAAGGCATGGCGTTCTGCCGCTACATTCTCACGTAACACAGGCTCGTATCTTTAAACGCTTTAATTTCTCATCAGTATTATTTTCCAAAGTCACAGAGACGATAAACTAATTTCATATCGATGCTTACCTTTAGTTATGACGCAAAAATATCACAAAAATCCTAATAATAAATAAAATAAAAATGAACGAATAAATTCTACACAACATAACGGTAAATAAAAGAGAGTAAATAGTTTAGCATAGAAGAATGGAAACAGTGGCAGTACTTCAACTACAGCCTGTTAAATAGAAGAGCTATAGAATTACGAAATTTTTAGGGAAACAAGGTCCATAATCTCATAGCCTCCCTCGCCCCCTTCCGTCCGTCACCCACACGCCAGCTGTCGGTTCCCCAGTCACCACTCCAGATGAATTTCTCTAAGCCAGGGGATGAGATTAGAGAGAAGACAAATCATCGCTCTCCGTTCATCACCTAAGACCATATTTTGAAACACTCCGTCCCACACCTCCACAATTTTCAAGAGATTCTGTTACTTGAAGCTACACGGATTTCCTCAGAGTGATTTTAGCGTGTTTCTAGTTAGTTAAAGGCTTTTAACGGTTCCATTATGACCATATTCTGAAACACTTCTACTCCACATAATTACGTTCAAAAGGCTCTATTTTAAAGCTACACGGATTCCTAAGGGTGATTTTAATAAGGTTCTAGTTCGTTATAAGGGTTTTTAATGGATGTTTTTAGTACGGTTCTTGTAGTGAGCTATAAAGTTTTTTTAAGGTTGGGGTTTTCTTTTACGGTCCTACTATAGTGTGGTAAGCTGTCAGGATTTTTACATTATGAAAACGAAAGACAGTCTTGAGAAACCTGCTAATCAAGTGAGTGCGCTTTGCAGATAGGCGTGGTGAGAGAGCAAAATATGAATACAGGCCTGAGTCTAGTCTCACTCCCAGGCACATGCAGCGACACATTACATAATTCGCATGCAAAGTACGTGATAATAACTATGAGTATTCCTCTTCTTCTGTTACACGCGAGGAGGTTCTGAATAAGCCGCTCCTCTTTGTACGAGTATTCAATGATGTTACTAATAGCATGCTTAGTCTGTGTTCTCTCAAGTTATCAATTGACCTATTAGCTTTCAAATTTATGGTGGTGGTGGTGGTGGTGGTGGTGGTAGTAGTAGTAGTAGTAGTAGTAGTAGTAGTAGTACAGATGATGATGATGACGACGACAAGAAGAAGAAGAAGAAGAAGAAGAAGAAGAAGAAGAAGAAGAAGAAGAAGAAGAAGAAGAAGAAGAAGAAGAAGAAGAAGAAGAAGAAGAAGAAGAAGAAGAAGAAGAAGAAGAAGAAGAAGAAGAAGAAGAAGAAGAAGAAGAAGAAGAAGAAGAAGAAGAAGAAGAAGAAGAAGAAGAAGAAGAAGAAGAAGAAGAAGAAGAAGAAGAAGAAGAAGAAGAAGAAGAAGAAGAAGAAGAAGAAGAAGAAGAAGAAGAAGAAGAAGAAGAAGAAGAAGAAGAAGAAGAAGAAGAAGAAGAAGAAGAAGAAGAAGAAGAAGAAGAAGAAGAAGAAGAAGAAGAAGAAGAAGAAGAAGAAGAAGAAGAAGAAGAAGAAGAAGAAGAAGAAGAAGAAGAAGAAGAAGAAGAAGAAGAAGAAGAAGAAGAAGAAGAAGAAGAAGAAGAAGAAGAAGAAGAAGAAGAAGAAGAAGAAGAAGAAGAAGAAGAAGAAGAAGAAGAAGAAGAAGAAGAAGAAGAAGAAGAAGAAGAAGAAGAAGAAGAAGAAGAAGAAGAAGAAGAAGAAGAAGAAGAAGAAGAAGAAGAAGAAGAAGAAGAAGAAGAAGAAGAAGAAGAAGAAGAAGAAGAAGAAGAAGAAGAAGATAGAAAGAATGTAGAAGAGAAAGAAAACAGTATATATATATATATATATATATATATATATATATATATATATATATATATATATATATATATAGAGAGAGAGAGAGAGAGAGAGAGAGAGAGAGAGAGAGAGAGAGAGAGAGAGAGAGAGAGAGAGAGAGAGAGAGAGAGAGAGAGAGAGAGAGAGAGAGAGAGAGAGAGAGAGAGAGAAAGAGGCCAAATTCCGTCCCTTTTACCACGCTGCATAACTATCTTAAGACACAACAAAGTAAAAATGTCTGGAAAAAGTTGCGGGTGGCGATAGGGAAAAAAGTGGTCCAGCGGAGAGGAAGGTTAGCCCGTATGTTTCCTGACGGTGCAGGTGAGCAGAGTGGTGGTGAGGTGAATAATACTACAGGCACCAGGTGGGCACGCGGGCAGGTGAGGTGCAGGTGACGGTGTTACATGTCCTGGCCACTCCGACCCTCCATTTTTTGCTTCTTGCCACTTAATTGATGTTTCCTTTATAAGTCTACGGTTGCTTAAATAGAGTACAAGTGTTTTTTTTTTTTTTCTCT
>NC_059302.1:12576448-12601448 GCF_017591435.1 Portunus trituberculatus | reverse complement strand
GAAGATGGAGTGGATAGAAAAGAACGGAGGTACGGTATATGATACTGTGTGTGTGTGTGTGTGTGTGTGTGTGTGTGTGTGTGTGTGTGTGTGTGTGTGTGTGTGTGTGTGTGTGTGTGTGTGTGTGTGTGTGCAGAGATGGAGAGGCAGTAAAGGAAAGGGACTGTGTCGTAATAAAACTCTCTACAGTGCATGCTTGTCGCTGCTGAAGGTGACGACAACGAGAATTATGACAACAATGATAACATCATTGTCATACCACCAACAAAAACAACAACAACAACAACAGTAAAATTAACACGAAAAATGTGAAAATGAAGAATGAACATGAAAAAAAAATATTAACAACTTTCGATACGTAAAATCCATTGAATTTCTGAAAAAAGAACGAGAAAGAGAGAGAGAGAGAGAGAGAGAGAGAGAGAGAGAGAGAGAGAGAGAGAGAGAGAGAGAGAGAGAGAGAGAGTAAAGTACACATAGCAACAACACCAACGCATTACCATCATTATAGTATCACCACTATCATCACCCACAGCTCTGGAAAGTCTCGACGCAGCAGTTATATTTTTACAACGGCGTAGTATATTTAGGTATGCAAATAGGAAGTGAAAGCAAGAATAGACGCAGACGGCACCTAAAAATAGACAAGGAGCTAGAGGTGCACCTTGCGGCTGGAAGGTGTCCACGGGAGGCCCTTGGGAGGGATTCAATTCATCACAGCTGTAATAGAAACATAGATAAAGTAGTAGTAGTAGTAGTAGTAGTAGTAGTAGTAGTAGTAGTAGTAGTAGTAGTAAAAAAAAGGGAAAGCCGCCGTAGAAATCGAAGGAAAAAAACACGAGGCACGTCTTGGAGGAAGTGTGAGGGAAATTTTTAAATTCGATAGGGAAGACGTGACAGTGTGAGGCGGCGACAGCAGTTGGAGACGATGACGACGACGAGGAGATGAGAAGGAGGAGGAGAAGGAAAAGACGGAGAATACTGTCACCAGAACACGCGTCACAAGGCTACCAAGTGACGCCACAATAGCGACGAGGACACGGCAAGGTTGCGCATGAGTCTGATGAAGTCTGCACCACCACCACCACCACCACCGCAAGCCTGTCTGTCCCTATGCCGTCCGCTGAGGCCGCCGCGAGCCAGACTGGACGGAGAGCGGCGTGCCTCGTCAACACCTGTTTCGAGTTCCTCGGCTCCTTTGATATTCCTCGAGGCTCGTCCATTCATCAGCAGGGTGCACGCCGCCGCCTCTCCGACACCTCACCTCTCCACATCCTTACAACCCCGACGCTTTCCGCAGCCGCGCTCAATCAAGATAACAGAAAGGAAGCATCGACACACTTAAAACGATAATGGAAATGAAGGAAGGAGAAACGTCTGAATTATCGTCGCTAGGAAAAGAGCACAACATTTTCGATAGAGTGGAATTATTATTGCAGTCGTTATTGAGGGCGTGCTCGTAGAATGCTAAGCGGTGCGACACATAGACCCCGCGTCGGGAATACGTAAACTTGACGTCACGACCAGTACAGTGATGAGGGAGAAAGGGAGAGGGAGAGGGCGGCAATGAGACACGCGCGACGGATTTCAAGAGGGCTATTGGAGAGAGAGAGAGAGAGAGAGAGAGAGAGAGAGAGAGAGAGAGAGAGAGAGAGAGAGAGAGAGAGAGAGAGAGAGAGAGAGAGAGAGAGAGAGAGAGAGAGAGAGAGAGAGAGAGGTAAACTCACGCCTTCCATGCATTCACACACACACACACACACACACACACACACACACACACACACACACACACACACACACCTCGTCTGCATGGGAAATATCCTCTCTAGGTACCTGATTATATATACATTTTCCCAACCACACGCAATCTTC
Source organism: Portunus trituberculatus (assembly GCF_017591435.1). Classification (NCBI taxonomy): domain Eukaryota; kingdom Metazoa; phylum Arthropoda; class Malacostraca; order Decapoda; family Portunidae; genus Portunus; species Portunus trituberculatus. The sequence goes on along the minus strand of NC_059302.1, from coordinate 12,599,576 downwards.
TTAGCATTTTGTTCCAGTTCTCGCTGTCTGCACGTGGCGGCTTCATGCGTCTACACCCACCAGACGCTCATTCAACATCCCGTCAACACCCCTCCCCTCCGTTAGTTACACCCCCACCACCCCCGCCCGTAGAGTAAAGGAAGCATGAGTGTGTCAGCGCGGGGGAGTGGCACGCTGAGGTAGGCAGGTCTAGCGGGTCGGGAATAAGTTGTACCAGGCTGCAGGTGCTCGGGAGGGGCTGCGAGGAACCCTTCGCAACGTCACTTGATATTCACGCAATAACTTGGCGGGTGTGCGCTGAATGACGATGGCTGGCACAGTGGAGGCCGCCCGTGCCACCTGTATAGTTGCTGACCCGCGCCCTCACGTTAACAGTTAGGACATTGGGTGGTGCTTGTCACGACGCCCGCTGCCGCCACTCTTGCTGTGTATTAGCGAGGTGAGCAGTAAGGAAGTCAGGTTTCGAATGGTTTTGTTTACATTAAGTATTCAAATGTTATATGATATTATGAACACGATTCTAAAAATGCAACGATTGGAGATGACAATATGAATGTCCTTGAGGAATACGGGATATGATAAGCCGTAGCACAATAGATCTCAGTTTTAAATTACGTTTGTGTATGTCGTTTAGTATAAACGTGATTCTTATTCCATAATAGGTATAGTAGAATTATTGTATGTATGCATGATAAGGATTATTATTTACTTATCTGTTTATTAATTTATGTATCAATTATTTTTTTTCTACGGCAAAGGCTATGGTGACAGGAGCAACAATTAAGTTGTATTCCGAGAAGGTCATTTAACAGGTCGAACACGAATGACCTTTACATTGCTGCCTTGAGGGTGAGAACACTGACCACCTCCCACCAGGTTACAGATTACAGAAGGAGAGTGAAACCTGTATTTATCTCTGGTATTCATCACTATATCGCTGAAACACACACACACACACACACACACACACACACACACACACACACACACACACACACACACACACACACACACCATTTAAAATGGAACTAAATAGAGAAAATAAGGCTCGTTAGTTTTTTTTTCTTCAAATAAAACAATTGGTTAAAAGAATGTATTATCGGGCAAATAGGTGCACATATCCACATACAAACAACTCAGAAAAAAATATATCTTTGTATCAAAAGGCGTCAGATTACTTAACGCAATCTAACCAATCTCCGAACGGGTAAATACGACCAGTCAGTGCAAAGGTACTGCTCAATACGGCTCGGAGACAGAAGGGGCAACGGCTCCCAACAAAGGAACTACGGCAATGCAGCGACAACTACATCGTGTATGACATTACACACACCAATGGCCTTGGGCGGGGCGGCGGCGGCGGCAGCGACGGCGGCGGCCACGCGTATCGAGGAGCACCGCCAAATTTCATCGTCTGGCTAATCCCGTCATCATCCTTGAGAAAGTCTCGCATCCACAACCATTTCTCGCATGCCAAAGGACCGTGTTCATGCATCATCCATCGCGGCAGACTCAACAAAATGGATTTAACCTTCACAAAACGGATTTCACATTTCCGTATTCTCATTCTCACCATTCTTTAAAGAGGAAGAGAAAAGAAAAAAATCCTTCCTCCGCGTCCCTCGCCGGCCAAGGACCCCAAACCTTTCACACGGGTCTGGTGGCCATTCAGTTTCTTCTCTTTATCCTCCAGAACTACCAAGCTTCCATTCTGCGTGCGGCTTCCCCCAACCCTAACCTATCCCTCTCAGCACCTCCCAGGTCACAGCACAGCGCCCTCGACATCCCAAGACCCAGATATTACGCAGCGCTGACGGGAAGTAATCTAGTAGCGTTCATGTAGCCGGTGTGCGCGTTAATACTGACTGGGTGTTGGATGTTCGTTCTGCTTCACATAGTCATCCGAAGCAGTTAATGTAACAACATCCGCGAAATGAGCGGGTCGTCAGCCTAAAAGTGACTCAATTGGGCGTGAAGATAAGTGACCTTGGCAACTCTGGGTGGGTGGGTGGGTGGGTAGCCCGCTTTCCTGCAGGCCAGCTTCCCGCTCACCCCGCCCCCCCATTCCCCATCCATCCACCCCCGACACGGCCCACCGGGACTACAAGACCCTCGCTGCTTCGGGACCAAAATACCAATGGGTGAGGTCCGTGAGGGAGCGACGTCACCGGGGAATGTCAGCGAGGCCTTTACCTTTACCTGTGACCACCACGACGCGTCACACACACACACACACACACACACACACACACACACACACACACACACACACACACACACAGCATATCAACGTAACTTTCTATCTAGTTTTGTCTAAACATATTACTAGTAGTCGTTTTCTTGTCTGCTTGTCTGCCTATCTCCTCCTCAGTATATGAAGGTAACTAAGGATAAAATACGAGCCTTTGATTTGAATGAAGACATAAAACGATAAATACTCCATTACTTCCGCTTCTTTACACACAACTAATCTATCTATCTATTTACTCTTATCTGTTTGTCTGTCTGTCCATCTGCTTCTCTTCCGCACCCTCGTCCATGGAACAATAAAGAACGAACTGTATGCGTTAGACTCACTCACGGTTCCCTGGCAGTCCTTATAGGCGTTCAGGAAGAAGCCATAAGGAGCGGCGGGGCGGCGGCGTAATGAGCAGTTACTTGTCAGAGGGAGAGGAGTGAGACGTGCCAGGAAGGAGTGGTGTGTTGTGTGTGGAGAGAGATGGCGAAGGGAGATGAGGATGTCAGTGTTAGGTGAAGGGAAGAGTGGACTGTTAGAGTGTTAGTGTGTCCGGGTAAGGAGATATGAGAGTGACGGTGAAGGTGAGTGTCCATCAATAGACTTATCAGTGTGTGCTTAGGTGGAGGGAGAACTGACTGGGCATTACAGAAGGGGTGCTGGTGTGACTATATAAAGTTGAGTAGACGAGACAAGGAGGCGCGGAAGGAGATTGACAGAATGGACAGAGTGTTTGGGAATGGTAGTGTTAGTCTGACTGGGATTGTAGGTGGATGAAGAAAGGAAAGTCTAGCAGCTTAGCAAGGAGAAAAGATGAGACAAAGAGGATGTTAGTGAGTGAACTTCGAGGTTGGTCAAGAGAATAAGGTCTAGCAGTATGGGAAAAAAAGACAAAAGGAATATCAGTGTGACTTAGATTAGAAGAAAATAAAGACCAGTAGTTTAGCAAAGGAAGATGAGACAAAGGGTGTACCAATGTGAGTGATGTTCGAGGTAGCGGTAGAGGAAAAGATGAAATAAACGGAATATTGTGTGGCTGAGGTTATCATTGGGTGGAGAAAATAAAGACTGGCAGTTTAGCAAAGGGATAAAATGAGACAAAGGGAATGTTAGTGAGTGAGGTTCGAGGCAGCAGTTGAGGAAAAAGATGATACAAAGTGAATAATAGTGTGAAGAACGTAAAGACTGGTGGTTTAGTAAAGGGAGATGAGACGAAGGGAGTGAGTGTGAGTGCGGAAAGTGAAATCTGGTAGTGAAGCAAAGAGAAAGGCTGAGACAAAGGTGCAGTGATGTGGTGGGGACAAGGATTGTGGGCGAGGGTTGGGACAAGGAGCAAGGGGTGTCGGTGTCCCGCGGTGTGGGTTGGAAAGGTATTGGCGACACGTTGTTGCGGCGCCTTCAATCCATCAATCTATCCGTGGTGACCTGCGCGGCAACCTTAACTCCTCAGTCTCAATCTCAAATACTTAATCAAATTCAAAATCTTATCTGTAATTCAAGTCTTACCTATAAATCACTTCCTCAGTAAATGGCTGCTGCTCATTTCTATCTTTACAATAAGTAAAGCCCTTTAAAAATGTTCTTCTATAATGTTAAGTATTGTATTAAAGTGACGAGTGTTAATGAGTTTTTTTTAGGTTAATTTGTATGATTCAGCTGATGTTTACATTGTTATGGACTGGAGTGCATCAACTTTGAAACTATCATGGGCTTAAATCATCTATATGAGGACATTCTTTTAACGCACAGGGATGCGTTCAATAAATTATTGTTGCTGCTGTTGCTGCTGCCAACCACCACCACTACTACTACTACTTCTACTACCTCCACCACCACCACCTGCACTATGAAGAAACAGCGTGGACAGGTAGTCGTCATCAGCTGGATTATGTACGCAAATCACACGGCAGAGCGTAATGATGGCAAAAAGAGAAAGCGAGATGTTGATGATAAGGCGTACAGGTAGCGGTGCTTGGGCTTCCGCCCCGCACACCAGGCTCCGATGCCACGGCGTGCTGACTGCTTCCTGCCGCACCTCATGGACAAGACGAAAGTGAGCGTGTCAAGGGGAAAGTGAAAAGTGAGGCAGAAAATGACAAGATGATAGGCAGTAACAGGCAACAACTGGAACACACAGACACACACACGAATGAGTTTCAAGTGATATTAGAATCGTTCATGCTTCAAAAGATTTATACTAATATCAACCACTCCTTTCACTGCAACACAATTTTCCCATAGTCACCTCTGACGTTTTAAACATTTATTTTGTTGTACTAGTCAAGTAAAACAGTTCTTTAAGTTTAGGAAGATAAAATCAACTTTATCTTTTAATCATTAGTGTCCACGCAAACCATTTTGTTCTTATAACGGTGTTTTGAATGATACGTGCATGACAACTACATCAATAACATAACTAATGTTGCCACCAACAGTAATAATAGTATACAATTAACCATGCAGTGCTGTGAAGAGTATAATTAGTGACGGTTTCTCTGCAAGTATTCGTCCCTGAGCTTCCATTATGGTTCGCCGCTGCCTCCGCCGCCATCACACAGCGTCGCGGACCTGAGGGCGCGGCGACGTGAGTATAAACGTCAGGAATTATTAGATTATGAGATCAGAGAAGGGCCGAGGGAGGGAGGAGCCTCGCCCCGCCGTTTGTGAATGGCGGGGACTCACAACAGAGCCTTTCATCGTGTCAAGAACAAGAAAAAAAAACAGAGCAAAAAATATTCAAATTAGCTTGTGAGGAGGCTTTATGCGTGCAGCGAGTGGCCGGACGGGTCCTGGCGGTGAATGCCTATAGGGCGGCCTGCGTCAATGGCCCGCCACCTCAATTGTGCCTCATTACCTCAGCTCTCTCCTGCCACGCTCTTGACTCTCATTCTTCGGTCGTCCTCGCAGCGGCCCGCGCATAGCTGATTGGCCCTCTGCTGCGCCTCTCCTTGTCCTCCCCTCCACGCCCTCTTGCCCCCCCGCCCCCTGCCCCGCCTTGTTCTTCCTTTTCCCTTCCTTATCCCTCCTCCCCCGTGTTCTTCCCTTTCCCTTCCCCTGTTTTCACTGCCTATTCAGTTTCCCCCGTTCTTTCCTATACATATTGTGTCCTTCCTTATCTCTGTTCTTCTCTGTTCTTCTCTTTCTTTATTCTGTTTTCCTTGTCTTATCCATCTCTGGCTTATTCTTTTCACAGTTGCATCTTTTTTTTTTCTCTGCACCTTTCCCGTTTTTCATGTCTTATTATACTCTCTCTCTCTCTCTCTCTCTCTCTCTCTCTCTCTCTCTCTCTCTCTCTCTCTCTCTCTCTCTCTCTCTCTCTCTCTCTCTCCTGTTTCTTCCCATGTCCTGTCCTATCCTATCCTATCCTTTCAATGCTCTTTACTCTTCCCTATCTTTATCCTGCCCTGCCTTGTCCTCCTTTCTTCCTTCCTGCACTGTTCTGCCCTGTTAGATCCTATTCTGCCCTACCCTGCCACGTCCTAACCTTTCCTTCGCCACCACGCCTCCCTTCCATCACAGCACTGCCCAGTTTCTTTGCCTGGAACGAAAGCATTCTCCTCCCTGCGCCTCACACGCCTCGGAGAATACATCAGGTCTAAAGGAGTGGAGGAAAATGTATGAAGTGAATTAGGAATTAATGAACTTCTTTACTGATGTATATATAGGCAACGGTAAGTCTAGAAATATATGGATGGAATTTAGATACATTAGGCACTAATAAAAAAAAAAAATATATATATCGGTAAGTAATTTATGGTAAGACTAGCTACTGGACTGAACTTGCCGGCCAATGTACTAACCTGCTTATTCAGTGAATGAAGTAATTTTTCTTCTTCTTCTTTCTATTTATCTATTTATTTTTGTCAAGGAGACTGACCAGCAACAATAAAACAAAAATATTACCCGCTTAGAGTGACACTTCTAAGCAAAGACGACAACAACAACAACAACAACAATAATAATAATAATAATAATAATAATAATAATGATGATGATAATAATAATAATAATAATAATAATAATAATAATAATAATAATAACAATAAAAATGTCAACGCACACTGACATCAAACTGAGGAAATTATAAAGGCAAGTCACGCCTCTCTCTGCCACATGATACGAAGAAAGGAGCCGAAACAATCTTACTAATCTGACTCCACACTGACAGACTGACTGACTAACACTAATACAACCACTTGCATTTCCCTCATCAAGAAGGATCCACGCCTCACTGAACACCTCACGCCCTCACTGCTTGGCCACCCACCGCACGACGCAACGCGAGGCTCTCCACGGCTCCTGCTTCACCGTTCACCTCTTTATTCAGAAGCTAGTTTGTAGTTCCCACATAGCGTTGTAAAGGGACTAAAGATCTGTTGCTGTTTGTTTATACTTGGTAATGATCCGTAGCTGGTTTTTTTTCAGACTGCGATGTTTTGTGACTTTCTGTGAATTTATAAGGTGATGAGTGCTTTTCAACATCTTGCGAACACAATATTCTCTGCCATGATTTACATATGCATTTAAATTCAAAGCTTTATTATGTTTATGCATTAATTATATTTACTAAGAGTTTGTTTCCCGTTTATTTCTTTTGTATAAAACGTTTTTCTTCTGCATTTTCGTAATTATTTCTTTTATCTTTCTATTTCTTTTCTTCTACATTTTTTTTTATCTTCTTTTACTTTTTAATCACTTAGTTTTTTTTTCTACTTTTCCCTTATGCACATAAACTTCAGTCTTCGTGGACCCAAAATGTCCTTAGCTACTTTCATACTGTGGTGCGCGTCACTGGGGCTTCACGCAACCACTAACCACCTCCAGCTAGCACCACGAAAAAAATGAGCAATAATCGTACCTCGGATAAAATACCACCACTACCACCAGCATCGGAGGGTAAGAGAGTGAACACATGCAGCTCCTTTCCTTGCACTGTATAACCACTAACTATGAAACCCTTTGGACTTTCATATTATATTCTTCTAACGTTGCAGGGATGATTAACTCGTTGGTTCTCGTGCATATTTCTCACTGATGGTGTAGAAATGCTAAAACTATCACTACAAGCGGAAAAAAAATGAGTACCTTAATAATTTCTACTATAGCACATTCTGTTGAAGAGATGAGATGCCAAGTTTAAGAGTAACTATGAAAGTTGTCCATAGATCGAATCGTTTTAAAACACGAATCATAATCACTTCACTTTCCTTTACACATTCATGGATTGTGAACTGAGAGACAACAGATGTGAAATGCTATTACTTTCGATTGCTACTATTGTTATTACACTACTATCTTAAATAACAGCAACACCACCAAGACCATGACTAAAGCTACTGCCAATACCACCACCACCACCACCACCACCACCACTATCAAAACACTAACATGACACACTACAACCCACACCACCGAAATGAATGACAGGTACTCACTAAACACTACGGCTGCCATCAGAACACTTGTCCCTTTCACACACGCGCACCTTACACTCCTCGGACACCGCCACCACCACAACCACCACAACCACCACCACCACCCGACACCTTTCTCTCCCTCCCTCTTATAAAAAATGAATAGGAAAAAATTAAAAGAAGAATTAGCATACGCACCTCTACACTAGCTAACACTTGACAAAAAAATAGAGGGGAGGGAAAAAAAGGAAAAATTTGCATAAGTAGTCTCTCTCTCTCTCTCTCTCTCTCTCTCTCTCTCTCTCTCTCTCTCTCTCTCTCTCTCTCTCACTTCTCTTTCCTTTCCATGCATTTTTATCTCTTCCTTTTCATTTTCTTTCAGCTTTTTTTTTATCTTATTCCTTCCTTTCCCCATTTTTGCTCAACTTATGTCTGTCTGTCTGTCTGTCTGTCTGTCTGTCTGTCTGTCTGTTCATCCGTCTTTTGTGTATGTTTGTTACACTCAGTATAGGTCGAACTGTCTGTCTGTCTGTCTATGTCTTTCTTCTCTCGTCTGAGTCTTTCTGTCTATCTACCTGTTTGCGTCTCCGCCTGTCTATCTAATCATTTATCTAACTGTCTACCTATGTAATTGTCTATCTGAACCCACTCTCTCTCTCTCTCTCTCTCTCTCTCTCTCTCTCTCTCTCTCTCTCTCTCTCTGCTCCCTCGCGTATTCAAATGAGACACGTGGCTACCATTATGTAAGTGAATCACCATTGTGTGTCTATTAGTCCTCCATCAGCCACTTGGAGTCCCCATCTAAATATCTATGCAGGCCCCTCATAGAAAAAAAAAAAGTAGTGTAAACAAATGAGGTAGAATTTATTGGCCCGTGAAGAGATTTACAGAAGAGAGAATGAAAGAGAGAGAGAGATAGACATAATGAGGGAGGTTTGGAAGTATGAAAAAAAAAAAAAGACAAAATGGGCGTATAAGGGGGTGAGGGAAGCATGGAGAGTGGGGAGTGTGTATTCAAATTATGTACTTGTGTGTAGTGTTCCAGGCGCCGAGGCAGGGAAAGGGTGGGTGTGTGGCTGAGCAAAGGAAAGGGGACGGGGAGGGAAGGGAGGGAGGGGGCAAGAAAGAGAGGAATGGAGGGTGATGGGGAAAAGAGAGAAGAGAGAGAGAGAGAGAGAGAGAGAGAGAGAGAGAGAGAGAGAGAGAGAGAGAGAGAGAGAGAGAGAGAGAGAGAGAGAGAGAGAGAGAGAGAGAGAGAGAGAGAGGGGGGGGTAAAGCAGGCCTAATAGAAAGACGAGAACTAGGAGAGAGGAGGAGGAGGAGGAGGAGGAAGGGTGCCGTGACGAGTCGACAGGTATGTAAACGGCCAGGTAAAGGTAACGGCTGACTTGAAAAGAAGTGTTGGCGGCGTTACTCTCTTCTTCCCATCCTTAGTCCTACACATCCTTCTTTTCTCCCCCCCCCCGACTCCTCACCTCCCCCCTCCAGTAGCTCCTCCTCTTCCCTACACTCAACATTCCCTCTCCCTTCTTCCCTTCACCCGTGACTCCTTCCCCACTAACATCACTTTGCTATTTATATGTGATTGTTTCTCTCTTTCTTTCCGCATTGTTGCTATTTAGTTTCTTCCTCCTTACTGTTTCACTCATCCTTCTCTGTTTTGTTTCCTTCCTTTTATTTGTTTTTATCCTTTATCCTCTCTTCTTTGGTTTCTTTCTCTGTTTCTCTCCTTTATCTTCTCTTCTTTGCTTTCTCTTTACTGTTTATCTCCTTTATCTACTCTTCTTTGTTTTCCCTTTCCTAACTGCCTTTTTTTTTTTTTTTTTTACTTTTGTCTTTCTCTATATTATCTATCTCCTAAATCTCTTCTTTGTTTTCTTCCTCTTTACTATATCTCCTATTTTTCTTTGTTTTCCTTCTCTTTACTGCTTCTCTCCTTTATCTTTTCCTTTACTTTCGTCTTTCTTGATTGATTTTACCTCACATTAAATCTCTCTGCAGTAAATACCTGTACAATCATATAAAATCAAACAGTCACTATTCCCTTCCACACACTCTAACTGCTAATCTTTCTATAAGGTAATCTTTGACTGGAGGTAAATTATGTAATACACACAAGTAAATATGAAGTTTTGGTTGTGGCAGCGTATATTAATGAATCAATCAAAGGTGTCATGATGTAATAATAGAATAGTGACGCCCGTGGGTTTTAGTCTTTGGGATCTACAATTGCCACTGGTCTTTAAGTCGTGGTAGTTAGAGTAGTGAGGAAAGTCAGTCAGATGCCAACGCCTCAACACTCGCATTGCTAGCCCGGGCTCTCTTGGGGTTGAGGAAATGGTGGAGTTTTGACGGTTTCTGGAGATTTCGGTAATAGTTGTGGTTTTGGAGCGTTTTAATTATCGATCCATTTCTCGATCTAACAGTGTAACTATCAAGAGTCCCGTGAAATTATCTCTTTTACTACCTTATTTTTCACACTCTGTACGTGCCTTACCCTTTATTACCACACACACACACACACACACACACACACACACACACACACACACACACACACACACACACACACACACACACGCCCGGTAGCTCAGTGGTTAGAGCGCTGGCTTCACAAGCCAGAGGACCGGGGTTCGATTCCCGGCCGAATGGAGATATTTGGGTGTGTCTCCTTTCACGTGTAGCCCCTGTTCACCTAGCAGTGAGTAGGTACGGGATGTAAATCGAGGAGTTGTGACCTTGTTGTCCCGGTGTGTGGTGTGTGCCTGTTCTCAGGCCTATCCGAAGATCGGAAATAATGAGCTCTGAGCTCGTTACGTAGGGTAACGTCTGGCTGTCTCGTCAGAGACTGCAGCAGATCAAACAGTGAACACACACACACCGCGTAGTGTAGTGGTTAGCACGCCTGACTCACAATCGAGAGGGCCCGGGTTCGAGTCCCGGTAAGCAGCGAGGCATGGGCAAGCCTCTTAATGTGTAGCCCCTGTTCACCTAGAAGTAAATAGGTACGGGATGTAACTCGAGGGGTTGTGGCCTCGCTTTCCCGGTGTGTGGAGAGTGTGTTGTGGTCTCAGTCCTATCCGAAGATCAGTTTAAGAGCTCTGAGCTCGCTCCGTAATTGGGAAGACTGGCTGGGTGATCAGCAGACAACCGTGAATTACACACAGACACAGACACGTCACACACACACACACACACACACACACACACACACACACACACACACACACACACACACACACACACACACACCTAGTCTCTCCCAAACACTTTCGAATGCTCAGGTAAGAGCATGTCACAGGGGGCGATGAGAAGGAAGAAAAACAAGAAAGAAGCAAAGAAGGAGTAAAAAGAAAAAAAAAAAATAATAATAATACATAACACACCAGAAAGACCCTAAAGAAAATCAAACCAAAAGCGTGCAACACTTTCCTTCAACAATTTACAACCAACATTCATTTCTTCCCCCTACACTACCACGGGCGCAAAAAAACCCCGACTACTAACACCACTACAAAAAGTTCTTCTCCAATCATGAACCACAATACCCTTTCCCAGTCGAGGCTTAACACACTCCCCGCCACGGCTCATCTGCTGGAACTGCTCCTTTTTTCAACACCCGCAACGAGGCATCCAGGAAATGAGAAGATAAAAACGATACACAAACGCCTGACTGAATTCAAAATGCCAAGCGATGGAGAGGAAGTGTTTGCTGAGCCGAGTCCCTTAACTGCCGCATCTCCGGGTTCCTGTGGCAAGGCGGGAAAGTCTACCAGGAGGAGGAGGAGAACAATAAGAGCAACAGCAACAGCAGCAACAACAACAACAACAACAACAACAACAACAGACAAGGGGAGAGAAAAAGAAGCAAAAGCAGAAGCAGAAGCAGAATAAAAGAGAAAAGAAGATAATAGCGAAGAGAAGAGAAGAGGAGAGGCGAGGAGAGAAAAGAGAAGAGAAGAGAAGAGAAGAGAAGAGAAGAGAGAAGAAGAAGAAGAAGAAGAAGAAGAAGAAGAAGAAGAAGAAGAAAAAGAAAAAGAAAAAGAAAAAGAAGAAGAAGTAGAAGAAGTAGAAGAAGATGAAGAAGAAGAGGAGGAGGAGGAGGATATCCTAAAAGACACATCCGTGATTCACTTGTCTCCATCACCTTCACGACAAAAAACGTGATTCCAAACACATTTACGAACTATAAAAAAAATTCCCAACACACCTTTACTTCCTTCCAATTGTCCTTTTTTTTACTCACTTTTTTTGTATCTCTATTCTTCCATGCAGCTCACATTCAATTCCCATTTCCTGGACCACAGTCACGGCCACTTAACTCAATGGTTCCCTAACTCGGGTACACGTATTGTCTCCTCCGATGCTCGATGGTTCTCTCATGGGTACGATCTCATTCTGCCCCTTTCCGCACACTCGCACACTCCGGCGTCTTTCGTCGATGATGCTTCCCTTCAGTTGAAGAGATCAGTTCTTTTTATCGTGTTTTTATGATTCTAGTGATAGTTTAACAAATATTCTGCATAATTTGTATAAAAAAGATAAGTAATGGCAAACTTGTCTCTGTGTATTCAGCTGCGATTCAGGAACATGGCCTTTAAGTGTGATGGCAAGTTAATTAGAGGTGCTAATTTTAATATCGTACAAACTTTCTAGAATTCTACATGTCGGACAGATGTGGTCAGATGTGCGTGCTTAACATACAAAACACACACACACACACACACACACACACACACACACACACACACACACACACACACACACACACACACACAGGCCCATTTCCTGATTCACCACAAATGGAAAGGTATTATCAATGTAATCACACAAAACTACAAGGGAAGAGACTGATAATTCTTTCGTGTAATATCTCCATGCCAAATGACCGTAACTTGAACAGAACAATATCAAGACTTGTAATAATCTTCGAAGAGACCGCAATTCCTAACCCTTAGTTCAGAAATGTAAAGTATCAATGTAATCATCGAACTAAATCCAAACTCCTTATATGAGATGATAGCGTTTAAAATTACAAGCCGATGTCATATCACACCATACCACGACAGCCGCAGCGGTGCTCTAGTAAAGCAGGTGACAGGAAGGGCGCGCCATGGCCACTCAAGGTCTGCGGAGACATTGCACACTCTACAAGTTTTTTGGGGTCCGGGAACCTCTATTCTACATCTTCTATACATGATTATTTGCTTGTAATCAAATCCGTTCGTTTCATGAGATTAGGATTAAGATTGAAACTTAGCTGTTTACAACATCTGAGCTTCCCTTACCTCCATGCTCATTCGATTTGATAACCTTACAAACCTGCGCCGGGATCTCTACGCAATATTTCTAATCATGAACTACTATATTCCTGTTTAGCTTTAATCCTTACTTCTGCTCTTACATGCGTAACTAAAAACCAGCTAAGCACACTAAGATGATGACGACTACAGAAAGAGGTGGTCGTCACGTAACTGGCACTAGAGGCTCGGGCAGCAATGAGCACGGTACGGGAGGCAGGATGTGACAAGCCCCATGCCGGCCTTAGCTCGCCGCTGCACCTCCGGCTCCTTAATGAGGCCGTGAGCCGTGGCCGTGAGGACTGCTGGCGCCGGTCAGCGTGAGAGTATTCTCGGTATACATAATAAGCGAGGCTCAGCGTGGCAGAGACGCCGCCGTTGACAGGAGGCGTGACGGTGAAGGTTAAGTCTCCGGCTGGCGGCGTGACGTGTGCGGGGCATGTGAACGGACACCGAGGAACACTGGCGCGCCGCAGGGCCAGAAGAGGTGAGGCCCCTGCGGGATGCACGGCGGGGGCGTGCGAGGACGAGTCATGGACCACCGGCGGAAAGCAGGGACCACGTGTGCGGGGCGTGGCGGGGAGCGCGGCCTGTGGTGGGTCAGATGACAGACGAGCGCGGCGGCTACCGCAGGTAATTGGCCAGGTAAGAGAGGGCGGTGTGTCCGGCCCACTAACTAAGTGATGCAACGCATTGTTTACGCTCCACGGACGCTGCCCCTGACATACTACTCTGACCTGCATCACGACACACTAAACTCCCGTAATGATCCTCATCCCCCGCGCTGCCTCCACCGGCAAGGCGCTCATTACCCGCCAGCCGCATCCCAACAGCTTCACACACACACACACACACACACACACACACACACACACACACACACACACACACACATCAGCCAGCAGCGACATGCGTCCAAGATTCGTTCCCCTCAAGCCGTTCCGCCTCGGCATGCTCGCGGCTCATTACACGGGGAGCTGTGTTTAAGGGTTATATCCAGATTGGGCGTGAAATTAATGGTTTCCCGAGCGATATAGAGCCGGCCAGTCCGCGCGCCAGGCCAACCCACTCACAGCTGACGGCATCATCCTCACACACTGACGGACACTGACGGAGGGACCTGAACACAACACACGCCACATCCCTCCACACACGGCGCCGCGTCAGAATCACATACCTGTGCGGTGTCCGTCCATGCCTGGGGTCGGCGGGCCTGTCCTTACGCTGTCCTGCTCGTGGCCACGCTCAATCAGTAGTCAGACTCGTGCCCTGCTCAGCATATTCAACGGGTCAGCGGCCCTGTATCCTATCCCTTAATACTCAGTAACCCTCCACCACTGGCTCACTGTTATGTAGTGCTGCGCCGCTGACTGACTGCTGGAGCCGATACCTTCGTAGATCCGTATTCAGAATCGCTTTGTTCTCTAACCACGGCTATTATTAAATGCCACAGAGACAATTGGCCATATTCTAAAGACTGCTTCTCGTCTTAAAAACTTAGAAATCTTGCTAGTCTGTCATTAGAGCCATAAAACTATATACATACCCTTCAAAACCAGTATAACTTCCACTATAGGTTTTGGAATGTAGTGGAGGTGCGGGTGTAAGTGTTTCGTAATTATGATCCATTGAAGTGAAGCAAGGGAGGCAAAAAGATATCGAAGTAGTGTTATGAATTTCAATGCTTAACCAGGGAGGAAGACTGAGATGCATGTATGTATGTCTGTATGTATGCCTTACCAGTGTGAGTATTATAGGAAGGGAAAGTTGTTTGGTGAGGAACAACTCATTCTCGCTAGGTTAAATTATATTGGTAGTGGTGGTGGTGGTGGTAAAGTGAAATGTAATTGTGCTCTGTTAGCGGCTGGTGAGAGTGGTATAGAAGTATTACAATGAGATGATAGTGATGGTATACGGTGATGCTTGTAGAGATGAAACAGTGATAGTGATATGACAGCTAGTAAGTAGTAATTGGTTGACAGTTGCAGTGATAGAATAATTACATGATGGTGATAGAGGCGAAGTAACGATAGTGATGTGATCGTCAGTGGTTGGTGACAGTGGTAGTGGTGCAAACGTGGAGGTGGCAATGGTATGTTATGAAGGGCAAGGTCTCGATACTGACCCTTGAGGCACACCACTAGATACGTTCAACCACTGCGATACCTCTCCGTTCAAAACAGCACGTCACTAGCGTTATAAGAACCGGTCCTTGTATCCACGCATTATAATTCCCACCTATTCCACCTGACTGCAAGTTTGAAGCTGTTGGTGGAGATGAAGTGGGAGTAGTGTCGTTGGTGGTACTAGTGGACGGTGATACAAGTGGAGCTGAAGTGGCTGTGTTAGACGCATTACGACTCGTACTTAAGTGGTAGTAGTGAACGTGGAAGTACAGTAATGCTGTTGAAGGTGCTGTTAAGTAGTGGTGGTGGTGGAGATAGAAGTGTGCCAGTTAGAGGCATTACAAGTGGTGGTGGTGGTGGTGGTGGTGGTGGGCGAGGGAGGCTAAGGCGGCCTGGGCTGCTCGAGTCTCTAGTTTATGACGGTCTTCCGGTCACCGTGCCCACAGATAGACTCATTGTTTCCTCTGCCGGTGGGCGCTGGGAGGCTGGCGGGGGGTAGGGACGGTCAGACGGACGGACGTACAGAGGGACGGACGGACGGGGACACACACACACACACACACACACACACACACACACACACACACACACACACACACACACACACGTTAAACAATTTCCTCATCTTCCACTTATAATTAATTTACCTTTAATAAAAACATCTTTTCTCCAGGACACAAACCTAACCTAACCAGGATGACAAGATATCAGTGGATCTACGAAACAATAAAGCTGAGGATTTCTGGATCTCTGCTTTTCTAATCTACTTTGCATCCCGTTTCTCTCTCTCTCTCTCTCTCTCTCTCTCTCTCTCTCTCTCTCTCTCTGTGTGTGTGTGTGTGTGTGTGTGTGTGTGTGTACTGCCCTCTTCCATAACTTTCTTCAATAAACTGGTAAGCTGGTACTGTTAATGAAGTAAAGGCTACGATATTATTTTGATCTAATCCATTGCAATTTGTCTAATACCTTTCTTTGGATGGCTTTGTCACTTATTCTTTTGTAATCCAACTTTCTTTACTAAAAACTCGCACTGAAGTCGAGAGCGCGAGGCTTGTAAGAACGCGAAACCATCTCCTTAATTCCTACTGCAGCAAGGGAAGGGTGTCAAACAGATGTTGAAAACCCCAAATGGAGTCTTTCCCTACTCTTCCTCCTTCACTTTCTCCATCTTTTTTTTTTCTTTTTCTCCTCGTCTTCCTTCTTCACCACCTCCTCCTCCTCCTTGTTCTTGTCCTCGTATCCCTCCTCGTTCTTGTTACTGTTGTCGTCATCGTCGCCTATTCCTCTTTCGCCGTCTTCTTTTCTCCTTCTCCTCCTTCATTTTCTCCTTCTTTATCTTCGTCTTCCTCCTCCTCCTCATCATCATCATCCTTGTACTCGTACTCCTCGTTTTCATGCATTATGTCGTCGTCGTCGTCGTCTCCTCCTCCTCCTCGACGTGCAGGTAAGGGGGAGGACATTGCTTTGTCAGGGATGAAATAGAACACACGCTGATCATAATTCGCGGTATTATTAAGGATATCACTCGCGTCCCGCCTTATCCCGCCCTCCGTGAGCTTTTCATTCATAACTCAACTCTTTTTTTACCCTCCGTGGGCGCAGCGGTGGCGGTGAGAGGAAAGGAGAGGCGCGAAAGGGGGACAGGAGAGGCGCGAAGGGGGACAGGGAGATGTATGGGAAGTTATTGATCACGTGAAGTCTGTATGGGACGGTGGGCACAAGAAGTGTTTGTCGGGATGGATTTAGTTGAGTATGGGTAGGGTAGGGTTTGGTAGGGCAGGGCAGGGCAGGGCACGGCAGGGTACGATAGGGTAGAGTAGAGTAGGATAAGGTAAGGTAAGGTAAGGTTGGGTTGGGTTAGTTACGATTTGGGTTTTGGTTTGGGTTGGATGAGGGTTTGCTTTGGTTAAAATAGGTTAGGTTACATTACGTTATTTTAGGTTAGGTTCGGGTAAGTTAAGTAATGTTTGCGTAGTTAGGGTAAGGTTGGTTGGGAAAGATTAGGTTATGTAAAATTAGCTTAGGACAGACTAGACCAGATTACTTTAGCTCAGGATAGTCTTAATTATGTTAAGGTATACTACGAAAAGTTGGGATAGATTAGGTTAGTTTAAGGCAGGACACGTTAAGTTTGTTTGGGCAAGGTTATAAGTGAATACTTGGATTAACGTACGTCTTCAGTCAACGTTAGACAAAGAGAGCCGCTATAAAAAAAAAAAAAAACGAAATCGTATGGAGAGAGACGTCAAACTAAGCGATGAGAGAAGGGAAGAAGACTTTAGAGGAGAGCCAACACACGGAGGAAGTGCAGAAGAGTGAGACTAATAGCAAGATAATACAAGGAGAGATAGATGGAAAGGAGGTAATAAGGAAATTGCTGAGAGAGAGAGAGAGAGACTTGCAGACTTATACCACAACTGTGTGCAACGACACAATGCAGACGTTGTTGTGGTGACAGAGACATGGCTGAACAGTGAGGTGGAGCCCACGTATGGCAGGATGCAGGGCTTCACCCACTGGGTGAGGAGGGACCGACAGGAGCGAACAGGAGGTGGAGTGGCTGTCTGCTTCAAGGAAGGAATGCAGGCCCAGCTACTCGACATAGACACGCCTCCACTGATGGAGATGATGTACTTCCGAGTAACGCTGGCAGACCGCTCAGCCCTCTTACTGTGTGCCCTGTATCGCCCCCCGCGACAAGGGCCTGACTCACTCCTGTACCTGACTGAGACTTTAGACAACCTGATGATGGCACACAGCTGCAGCCACGTGCTGATTGTGGGGGATCTCAATCACCACCTGGAAAGAGACGCCTACGAGAATCTCCTGAGGTGCAGGGTCTGACAGATCATGTCACCTTCCCCACACATGAACGAGGAGGGACATTAGACCCTGTCATCTCAGACTACCAGGAGGACAAGCTTCAGTGTCATCAGCTGGGGCTCGTGGGCAGCTCTGATCATCACGCTGTACTGACACAGCTGGAAGTGGGCGTGGCTCGGGACGAGGCCACCACCCGCACCATCTGGCTGTGGAACAAAGCAGACTGGGCTTCCCTGCGCCGCGACCTGACCCACACCCCATGGGCCACTCTGCTACAGGGAGGAGCAGAGAGTGAAGCACTTGCACTCACCTCTCACCTTCTCGCCCTCCAGAGACGCCACGTCCCACACAGGGAATACACCACCAGACCGACGGATCAGCCATGGTTTGGCTACCGTTGCCGTGTTGCTGCTGAGGCAAAGTATGCTGCCTGGCTCCGCTACAAGAGGAACCCGACTCGGCGCAACAAGGACTTGCATAGGGCTGCATGCAGGAGGATGGTGGTAACCAGCAAGTGGGCCTTAAAAAAGTGGGAGGAAAGCCTGCGCCGGAAACTGTGTGGCACTGGCGTAGGAAACAAAACTTGGTGGTCCCTTGTTAAGGACAAACAGGAACTGGCCACCAAGAATCCATCCCTCCCTCAGCAAGCAGGACGGTACTGTCGCCACCAGCAGTAAGGAGAGGGCACAGTTGCTGGCTTCCTTGTTTGCTGGAAAATGAAGGTGGGGAATCCACAGCAGCCACCGCCTCAGCTGGTCCAGCAATGTGAGAAGACTGTCACCATGGTGGAGGTGACGCATCAGCAGGTGAAGCGATTATTGCGGGGCTGGACACACAGAAAGCTACCGGCCCTGATGACATCAGCCCGCACCTGCTGAAGCGATGCTCCCAGGAACTGGCTGCCCCTCTCACCCAAGTTCACAACTTGTGTACGGGAAAACGTCTGGCCTTCAGTGTGGAAGGAGGCTCGAGTAGTTCCTGCACACAAAAAGCTCCAGGACGGACCCAAAAAACTACAGACCCATATCCCTGTTGTCAGTGGTGGGTAAAGTGTTTGAGAGGGTCGTGGCAGAGGTGGTGTGTAGCCATCTCAAGGACAATGCCCTCCTCTCAGACCAACAGTTTGGGTTCAGACCTGGAAGGTCAACCTCCGACCTAATGATGCTTCTCACCAGGCAGTGGCAGGACGCCCTCGACGACGGCAAGGACACTATAGTGGTTGCTTTGGACATAGCTGGAGCTTTTGATAAAGTATGGCACAACGGATTACTGGAAAAGCTTCGTGCTAAAGGCATCCAGGGTGGCTTGCTACGACTCCTGGGAAATTACCTGCAGGACAGAAGCCTCAAGGTGGTTGTCAACGGGCAAACATCTGAGTCCCTGCCTGTGGAGGCATCAGTGCCACAGGGTTCAATTCTTGGCCCACTCCTGTGGAATATCTACGTGGATGATCTTCTCCAGCTACTGCCAGGAGTCAAGGCCTATGCTGATGACTGCACCCTCTCCTATACCTATCCACGCCAGGACAGTGGGCGGGCTGCTGAGGCCATCAATCAGCAGCTACGAGTGATAGAGGAGTGGGGTGCTCGCTGGCAAGTGACATTCGCGCCGGAGAAGACACAGGCAATGGTTGTCTCTCGGTCCCCAGCCGCCATGGCAGCAATGGCAGGAAAGTTGTCTTTGGCGCTGCTGCTCCCACTCCAAGATGACGTCAAGATACTTGGAGTGGAGGTGGATCGAGGGCTGAGGTTTGACAGCCATGTCAAATCCATTGCCAAGAAAGCCTCTCACAGGATCTCCGCTCTCAGAAGGATCGCCAGTTTCCTCGACAGGAAGGGGAGACTGCTGCTGTACAAGGCACAGGTGCGGCCCCACCTTGAGTACGCAGCTCTCTCCTGGATGTCCTGTGCCGCCACACACAGAAGGAGACTGGACAGCATCCAACGCCGCGCCATACGGCTAGTAGATGCTGCAATACCACCTCACCCAGAGCCTGAGCGTCCCTTGATTCACTGGAACACCGCAGAGATGTGGCGGCAATCGTAGTGTTCCATAAGGCACAGGTGCAAAGAGTGCCACATCTGGCAGGGCTGCGTCATCCTCTGAGAGTCACCGCACGGAGCACGAGAACGGTGCTCAATGGTGGTGACGCCGTAGAGGTGCCGCGATCCCACGGGTGTCAGCATCAACGCACCTTCGCAGGACGCGTCTCCAGGATGTGGAACTTGTTCACGGCCGCGGTGCCTCACGTCCAGGAGATGAACACACACAGTGTCAAACTGATGGCACATAAGTGGAGACAGACACTGCCAACTCCTCTGACACTCTTTGTGACGTGACACTCAGTGTAGTGCAGTGCGTGAATAGTGCTAGTGAAGTGAAAAGAACAGTGCTCCATTTACATGCTGACCATCTTGTATATTTTCTATTTTTAAGTCTTGTAAATATTGTAGAGAAATAGATTGTAGTACCCTTAGAATAGGTAGCACACGACAGTGCGCCTTTGGGTACATGTTCTTCTGTATAAATTATGTTTAAATAAAAAAAAAAAAAAAAAAGAGAGAGAGAGAGAGAGAGAGAGAGAGAGAGAGAGAGAGAGAGAGAGAGAGAGAGAGAGAGAGAGAGATACTCAAACAGTTACTGACTTTTAGGTCCTCGGTAGACTGTTTGGTACATACTTCTAAACTGCTAAGACATAGAGGACTCCACACCCATCGAGGAGGAGGAGGAGGAGGAGGAGGAGGAGGAGGAGGAGGAGGAGGAGAAAACAAACTGAGGACGAGAGCCGAGAGGAGGAGAAAGAGGAGGAAGGTAAGATCGCAACAGCAGGGCCCACACCTCATAAATTTTGGTGATTAATGCGTCTATTCCTGGTGGTGTCGGAGGCGCCGCAAATTAAAAGAGTGATACCGCTCGGGGTGTGCACGAGGGAGGCTCGGAGAAGGTTTAACCCCTTCAGTTCCATGCCGCGTTTTCATATTTATTTTGGTTACTATTTGGGGATTTTATACAGCTTCAGAAACTTATGTGGGGGACTGAAATAGTAAAGACTCTGGCCATTAATCTTTTGCCCTCCATAGACCCCCAAATGCAAATCAAATCGTCTAATCACATTTAAAAGTTAAGGGAAAAATGCGTCTCAGTACTGAAGGGGTTAAGGATGACGGGACCTGAGTGACTGTACTACCTGTTGGTCTTGAGGAAACATACATTATAGTAATCGCCTTATCGTAATTAAACTTTCATCTACAATCTACGTAAAGAGTAACACTAATGAAGACTATAATTCGAAACACTTCTACGTCACTTCAATATATTTAAAAAGCTCTACTTCTGGTTAGATGATTTTCTTAATTAATAAGGTTCCTACATTATTAACAGGAGAAACACTCTTGAGAAGTTGGTTAATTGTTATAGTGGCTTTGAAAATATATCATATTCTGAAACAATTCTGCGCCACGCCAATACATTTAAAAGACTGCTTAAAGTTACACGATTTTTTTAGATTTTTTTTTCAGTGACAGTAACACGAATTCTACCATACTAACTAGATAAATATTCTTGAGAAACCGGCTAATTGTCTCAATGGCCTTTGAAAACAGTCATGGTGAGAGAGCAAAGTATTTCTGAACAAGAGCATGAATGAGACGCTCTAGAAGCTTTCTTTTTGATAAATTAATGGGAAAATTACTAAGTCTGTCGTAAATCATGAAGTCTGCTGTTCCCTCACCCTCTTGTCTCCGCTCCCTGTTCCTCCCCATCTCTTCCCTTTGTAGTATTAGAACGTTACTTTTTACTTATAAGTTTGCGGAGAGAATTTGTATAAGGAGTGTCTTGGAGGGAGTGTTTGGGTGTTGTGAGTGTCCTGTTGTTTGGTTATCAAGGTTGTGATTGTGGTTGTTATTCCGGCTGTCATTTTTATGGTGTTTATGTATGGTTGTTAATAGTCGGTGTTATTTGGCTTTTATTGTGGATGTTTTGGTGGTTGTTATGGCGATTGTTATGGTTGTAGTGTACTAATTGTTAAAAGTGAGTGGATACACGTGATGGTTACTGACTGTGATGAGCCTGGAGTGGATACATATTGAACAATCACGTGGTGCTAAGGGAAATAACACAGCGACAAGGGAACTCCGTGATACAGACAGCGCGCGCCTCCTGCTTGGGTAGCTTGATGAGGCTGCGGGGTGCTGTGGTGGGAAGGCTGGTAGGGGTGGGGTTGGGGTTACGGAGGACGGCAGAAGGGGGAGGGGGTGAAAGGCCACAAGAGATTGGTCTAGGCTTGTACCAGCAGATCCTCCCGCCGCGCCACGTACAGGCATACACCACGCACACATCCACTACTGACGAAGGCATGCACGTCTATAGGCACCTATGAATGTAACTTACATATCAGAAATTATATTCGCTAACATGAAATTACGTATACAGAAAGCGCGCGCGCACGCACGCACGCACGCACGCACACTGAGCCTCGTAAGCTTAAACAGCCGTCACATTTTTTGCTCCTTTTTTTTTTCAGCTCGAAGTTTTGTTGTCACGGCGGGCAGAGGGTGGCCGTGGTCTCTGGCTAGGCCCGTCCCTTGCCCCTGGTCCCTGGGAACACTCGACTAATGGCGGCTGCGGCTGCGACTTAAATATTGATGTGACTTCGCCCGACTGCTAGAGAGCCTGAAGGCCGCCCGCTGCCCACTACCCTGTCCACAGCCTGCACGATCTGGCAGCTTCTCCATAAGCAATGGGGGCGTGGTCTGAGGGCAGCCCCCAGCACGCCCCAGTACTGCCAGCCTGCAGGGGACTGAGCCTGTGACTGCTGCTGAGCATTTATTGGTGTTATAACCGCTGGGGACCTTAGCAAAGGCTGAACCTTTCCACGGCCACCACCACGTCACAGGGTCGCCAGCTGCTCCAGGTCGCGGCCAGACCACGCCAGCCAAGGCCTCCCACCTGCTGCCGGCCGCCACCCACGTGAAGCACCCTTACAGGAGGAAATATGAGGTGCCTGAGGAAGGTTTCGCTCTGCTAAGCCTAACCTTTACTCCGTGTGCGTATTTCCGGGTTACGCGGACCTAATTACCACACAGGAAAGGTCACGCAGCAAGATTGAAACCTTCTGAAGAATAAGGTCAAGTAACAATCGCTGCTAAAGCTTCCCACTTGACAAGTCTGGTCGTCCTATCCGGCACACAGCCATGCGGGCCACGCGCCGCGACGCACCGCCGCCCGCTG
>NC_059302.1:12548948-12571448 GCF_017591435.1 Portunus trituberculatus | reverse complement strand
CACCAGCCTCTCGCCGCGCCCCGGCCAGGTAAGATAAAACACACCTGAATTAGTTAGTTAGTCCGCCGCGTGGGTCCCGGGGAGGCAGGTAAGTTATGGCGTGTGCACGTGGTGGTGGTGGTGGTGGTGGTGGTAGGAGTATTAGGATTATTATTATTATTATTATTATTATTATTATTATTATTAGTAGTAGTAGTAGTAGTAGTAGTAGTAGTAGTAGTAGTAGTAGTAGTAGTAGTAGTAGTGTTGTTTGGATGTTTGGGATGTGTGGGGTTGGGTTAGGCTGGGTTGGATTTGGATGGGGTTAGGTTGCCGTGTTAATTTTTATTTTTGTAGTATCTTTACTTTTTATTCTTTAAATCTAACTAGTTTGGTTTGATTTGGTTTAATTTAGTTTACTTTCATTTAGGTTGGTTCGGGTTGGGTTGGGTTCAGTTTGGAAAGATTAGGTCAAGATCAGTTTTCAATATGCTACGTTAAATTATGTTAGGTGAGGTTACAATAGGTTAAGTTAGGTTAAATGACGTTACGATAGGTTAGGTGAAGTTACAATAGCTTAGGTTAAGATTAAGTAAGGTTAGGTAAGGTTACAATATGTTAGGTTTAGATTAAGTTACGTTAGACTGGAACAGACCACATGACGACAGATTAGTTTAGTCTGTGCTTTGAATGGTTACTTACAGCCGTCTCGTTGTGCAAAGTATTATCAACGTATCTAGCAATCGAATATTTCATTATCTAATTTGCCGGATCATCATGGCACGGTTGCTTAAATTTATGAGAGATATATACAATGTCCGGGGCTAATAAAATATACATCTACTTATCTTCCAACTTATCTATTTATGGGTTGTATGGAGGAGTGGTGATGGGAGGAGGAGGAGGAGGAGGAGGAGGAGGAGGAGGAGGAGGAGGAGGAGGAGGAGGAGGAGGAGGGAATGAAAATGTGACATGATATATTTTCTCTGTCTCTATTATCATTTCTGTCTTCCTCACCTCTTTATCCTCCCTCTCTCTCTCTCTCTCTCTCTCTCTCTCTCTCTCTCTGCACCCAATCCTCATAAAAAAAACACCGACAGACAAACGTAGCGACACAAGACAAAAGAATATGAGACGGAGGACATACTTCCCTCCTCCTCCTCCTCTTCTTCCTCTTACTCCTCCTCCTCCTCCTCCTTCACCTCTTCCTCCTCCCTCCCTCAGGTGACGCGGGAGCAGATTGAGGACACGGAGTTGAGGAAATGGACATCTTGTTTTCCGGTCACACAAAACCCACACACAACAAAAAAAGGGAAGGATAGAGGATAAGGGAGAAGGGGATCAAGGAGAGCAATCATAATAATAATAATAATAATGATGATAACGCAAAAATAAGGAGCATTTGAGGTAAAGTGACGTGAAGCTAATGGAGGATAAATAATGCTGGATAAGTATTTCGATAAGTAGTAATTGTATGTACGAGGAGGAGGAGGAGGAGGAGGAGGAGGAGGAGGAGGAGGAGGAGGAGGAGGAGGAGGAGGAGGAGGAGGAGGAGGAGGAGGAGGAGGAGGAGGAGGATGTTATTATTGCCTCTACACCGGATATTACCTCACAAACACCAATTACTATATATACAGACCTCATTATCATCTTAAGTACCTTTCCTTTCATGTTTCTCTGCACTAGTTTTACGTCCGGCCCAGCAAAGAGAGGGAGGGAGGAAGGGAGAAAACACACACACACACACACACACACACACACACACACACACACACACACACACACACACACACACACACACACACCTGTACTCTCTCTCTCTCTCTCTCTCTCTCTCTCTCTCTCTCTCTCTCTCTCTCTCTCTCTCTCTCTCTCTCTCTCTCTCTTTCTCTCTCTCCTGTTGCTCCACACCGCTGCTTAATTGAAAAGTTATCCAGGTGAGTTTTTGCAGTGTTTTGTGGTCACGTGGAAAGATCGACCCTTCGAGGACGTGTTATGGGAATGATAGTACTAAACCCTCCTCCTCCACCCCTCTCTCTCTCTCTCTCTCTCTCTCTCTCTCTCTCTCTCTCTCTCTCTCTCTCTCTCTCTCACTGCTTCGTACACCTGCAATACTTTCTATGCCTGTTACCTTCATCACCTTTCCTCCTCCTTGTCCTCCTCCCCCTCCAATTAACCTTAAGTGAATCCTTTCCAGCCTCCTCATCCTTGTCCTCCTCCTCCTCCTATACCCTCATCCTTTTCTCCCTTTCTACAGCTACCTGGCCTCCTCCTCCTCCTCCTCCTCCTCCTCCTCCTCCTCCTCCTCCTCCTCCTCCTCCTCCTCCTCCCAGCTGCAATCCGTGACCGCCTGATACACTGCAGCCGCCGCCTCGTCGTCACCTGGTCGCCTCCCGCAGGTGGGCGGCAGGTAGCAGGGACGGACGAGGGGCGGAAATGTTAGCGAGGAGGGTTCTGTCGGCATTTCCTCCGTCAGCTCAACTCCGACACCCGCGCCAGAAAGGGTTACAGTCGTGGTTGTTATCATCATTATCATCATCTTCATCATCATCACCTTCATCGTCACTGTCGCCGTCATTGTTATCATCATCATCACCTTGTTATTTTTTCCATCTTTTGCAGTTTTTTTTTTTTTTCTATTCATGTCATTTCTTGCACTTGTTTGTTTGTGTTTGCTTCTGTTTATTCGTGTCTTTATCAGTTTTTTTTATTATTTTTTTTGTTTCGAGTATTTTTTTTTTATTGTGTTTTTGTGTTTATTTGATTCTCCGGTAGTTTGGTCAAATAAGTTTGTTAGGAAGGTAAGAATTGATGCCCTAATTCTTGTAACCTCATGTATCTAGTTCTTCCATCTCCTCTTCCTCCTCTTCTTCTTCCTTCAGTTCATCCACTTAACTGTCCACAAATTTCTCCACCATTACCAAGTCCTCATCCACATCCATTACATGTACTTTTTTCCCCCTATCCAGTTCATCTTCTCCACCGCTCCATCTCCGACTCAGCCATCCACCCATCCACTCATTGTAAATCTCCACAATCATCCATCCACTCATCCACCACCCACGCAGGCCGCCTAAACCTCCACCATTTGCTGCTATTGTTATCCCTTTCCTCCATCCAACCCTCCTCCTCCTCCTCCTCCTCCTCCTCCTCCTCTTCTTCTTGACGCCTTCATCATACAAGTTCATTCTCCTTCTTTCCTCTTTTCTTCTGCCATTTTTTTTTTTTTTTTTTTTCATTTCAACACATGATTGATCTGACGAGTGTGGTGTTTCAAGTCGCGGTTAATTTGACCACAAACTGCTGGAGCGTAAACACTGGATTGGTGTGTGTGTGTGTGTGTGTGTGTGTGTGTGTGTGTGTGTGTGTGTGTGTGTGTGTGTGTGTGTGTGTGTGTGTGTGTGTGTTTGGGCCGCCCCAGCCTCACTTCCGGCCCGCCCCTCCCACACACACACCGCAGCAGTCTCAGGTATTCCTTTTCTTTTTCTTTTTTTTTCTTTTTTTTGTAATGAATAAATTTACTAGTTGGGTTTTTTTCCCTCTCTCTCTCTCTCTCTCTCTCTCTCTCTCTCTCTCTCTCTCTCTCTCTCTCTGTCTATTTTAATGGTGTGTTGTTTTTATTTACCTGAGCGAGTGAGTTTGCGTTACGTTGATAGGGGGATGAAATGTTATGTATCTTTATTGTTATTACGTTGACTCAATGTGACACGGGTCCCTTTAGGTGGTTTCTGTGATCAATTTAGTTTACATGTAGTGAATTATTTGTATTATCTATCTAACTATTTTTCTGTCTATCAATTTGTCTACATACCTACCTACATACCTTTCTGTATATTTTCTGATTTATCTATGCATTTCTTTGATGTGGGAGGGGCACCAAACAAGGGCAACACAAACAACTATATAAAAGGCCAACTGAAGTGCTGGTCCCTATACAGTCAAAAGTTCTAATAGAAATCAAAGAATAAGTGTCTTGAAACTTGCCTTATTTAATTCTCTATATACGTGTTTAGGCTGTCTAGATATGTGCCTGTCTAATTACTCTATTCAATTAATAACTATCTACCTGTATATCTATATATGTAAGACGCAAATACAATTACAGTACCTATTATTCTATCTATCAGTTCATTTATCTACCTACTTATATATTTATTTACCTGTCTATCTACCTGTTTTATTTCACATGTCTAACTACTCTATTCAGCTAATGACTAGCCACCTATCTGTATATCTATGTATGTAAAAGACAACTATAATTACTTTGTTACATATCTTACCACTCTTCTATCTTAACCTCTTCAGTACCATGACGCGTTTTCATTTTCATTCTGCTACTATTTGGTGATTTTATACAGCTTCAGAAACTTATGTGGGGATTAAAATAGTGAAGATTCTGGCCAGTAATCTTCTGACCTCCATAAACCCTTCCTAAGTCAATTAAATCGTCTTATCATATCTAACCAAAACACAAGGCAAAAATGCATCCCATCCACTTAAGTGGTTAATAACAAACTAAAAACTAGTACCTATCAATCGACAAATACAACTATCTGTGTGTGTACCAGCGGCTTAGTCACTTCAATGAGATAAACAGAGGAGAGATAACTTTCTGTTCATGAGTCGGTTGGTGGGTAGGTGGGTGTGTGGGTCGGTGGGTGGTGTAGGTGGGTGTGTGGGTCGGTGGGTGTGTGGGTCGGTGGGTGGATGTTGAAATAAAATGACCAAGAAAAATTATCATATCCTATTTGGTTCTGTTGCCTTTTTATCAGAGTGGATGAGGCGGCAAAATTTCCAAGTGTATAGGAAAACTTTTGAAACTATCCATCATACATATACAAGAAACAACCATTTTTCATTAGCGATTGAAAAAATGCATAACATATCTATCCACTCCTTATCTTCTTCAATGGGACAGATAAAATAAACGACCATAAGTCTTTATCAAAGCATTAATATCTATTCTACATAACACCAAATAATAATGATACTTTCTCATTTTTCTCTTAATCTTTTCACTGTCACGAGAGAGAGAGAGAGAGAGAGAGAGAGAGAGAGAGAGAGAGAGAGAGAGAGAGAGAGAGAGAGAGAGAGAGAGAGAGAGAGAGAGAGAGAGAGAGAGAGAGAGAGAGAGAGAGAGAGAGAGAGAGAGAGAGAGAGAGAGAGAGAGAGAGAGAAAATACCATGTTAATTTTGTTTCTTCGAGGTTGGGGAACTATTTAAAAGACAAATACAAATATAAGTCGAAGAATTTACGGATCATCATGGGAAAAAAATCTAACAGTGAAAAAGTTTACAAATTATTTACTAGACAGTGCTATATCGTTCTGTTTTTGTTGTTGTTGTTGTTGTTGTTGTTGTTGTTGTTGTTTGGAGCTTTTAATCAATCAATCAATCCGTTTTCTAATAGACGGAAGAATCTCACATCTTTCGTCACTATCGAGAGTAAATGCCTATCTTTCTAATCTACCAATCTATCTGTCTGTCTATCATGTGCTTGTGGTTTCTCGTTATCGTGTTTCCATAACCTCTTTAGCCACTGCAATCCTTAGTCACCAGTCTTCTTCTTGTTCCTTGGTATTGTATTCTTAAGGGTCAGTTCCACGCTCACTCATTTTCGTTTGCTAGGTAACCAACAAAAGCATTTCAACCGTAAGCATGTTCCATAATCCACTTCGTTTATAAGCGAACCAAAAAACGAACTGGTAAGGCAATAGAGTCAATTTCAGTCTTTTTTGTAAGCTATCCAACCCAAGCTCTCAAACTAATAGAAGACTGTGAAACTGGCCCTTAAAATATGTCCGAGATGTGACTGGAATGATAAAAGTGTGGTGTGATGTGGTGAGATATATGGCTGAAGTGTGGCAGAGGTGCGGCAGAGTTTAGGACTAGGTGTGGCTGAGTCTCGTTAAGGTGTGGTTGAGATGTAGCTAAATATGGATAGCGTGTGAAAAGATGTGGTCAAAATAAGGCAAAGTGTTATAGAGGCAAGGTGTGGATTGTGTGTGTGTGTGTGTGTGTGTGTGTGTGTGTGTGTGTGTGTGTGTGTGTGTGTGTGTGTGTGTGTGTGTGTGTGTGTGTGTGTGTGTGTCTAGGTGTGGACTTGTGGCTAATGTGCTAGAGATGAGACTAATTGTAGTGTGTGCATGTGTGGTGGTGGTGTGGTAGAGGAGTTCACGCCACGCCCTCCCCCGCCACACTCCATTTCGATTTACTCAATTCTACTCGTCCCCTTACCCTCCCCAGCCCCCAAACTGCCATCATACCACTCGTTTCACCCCGGCAGTCACGTTCCTACCCGCCCCGTCCCGTCTTGTCTTACCACGCCCCGATAAATATGGAGGGATGAAAGAAATATAGAATGAGAGAAAGAACGAAGGCAAGAAAGAAAGAAAGAGATAAAGAAAGAAATTAAAGGAAGGAAGGAAGGAAGGAAGGTGGTTTATATTCTCTATCTCTCTCTCTCTCTCTCTCTCTCTCTCTCTCTCTCTCTCTCTCTCTCTCTCTCTCTCTCTCTCTCTCTCTCTCTCTCTCTCTCTCTCTCTCTCTCTCTCTCTATGGTACAAAATAATAGAGGAACACCCACACACCCACACACCACACCCTAACCCCCCTCCACCCCAATCCTCCCCCTCCATCTTTTCCCATCCATTCTTTAATTTTTTCCCACGATGACCCACACACACATACACACACTCTCTCTCTCTCTCTCTCTCTCTCTCTCTCTCTCTCTCTCTCTCTCTCTCTCTCTCACCTTCCCGCCACTTAGCAATGTGTCAAAAAGGAAATCGCCAGTATTTTTTTCTTGTCGAGTCACTCAATTAGGAGAAGCAGACCCCGTCATTGAGAAATTAATGGCGCTCAGATGGCGGTCTGCTGCGACGACTCCGGGAAGGGGCGGTGCTGGAGCCAGTCGTGCGGGCGAGGCGGTGGCGGTGGCGGGGGAGGTGATAGTGGTGGTGGTAGTGGGGATGATAGGTATGGTGCAGTGTGGCGAGGAGGGACCGCGTGGTATATGGTGCATGGCGGTTATGGTAGTGGTGGCGGTGGAGTGCATGATAGTGGTAATGGTGGTGGTGGTGGTGGTGGTGGTGGTGGTGGTGGTGGTGGTGGTGGTGGAGTACACGGTTAATCCGGTTCATGTCTACAATTACCGGCTGCAGTGTGCGGTTCCCGATTCATGGAAAGTGGTCAGCAGGTCCTTTGGTGTGACAGCTGAAGGAGGGATGGAGGAAAGGGAGGAAGGAAGGCAAGGAAGAGAAGGAAGGGGAAAAAAAAAGAGAAAGAAGGGAAGGAAGAGAAGGACGGGACGGAGAGACTGTTAGGTGAGAGAGTAAGAGAAGAGAGAGGAACGGTTAGGAAGCGGCTGAGGTGAATACTTCTGCAGGAGGGAGGAAGGAAGGAACCACTTGCAGATGTAATGTTCATGGTATGGTATTGTTTCTTTTCCGGTCATGCGGCTGAGGCAAGACATATGGTGGGTGGTGGGTGGGGAGGAGCCTTCTGCAGTGTTGCCCATGCATGTATATACCCTCCAAGTTAAACCATAGTGTAATCAAACAACTTGGAAGGACTTTAGTGATTTGTTGTCTGTTATCCTTCGTACTCCTATTCCTTCGAGTTTGGGAATGAGGAGGACAAGAGAGAGGAGTGAAAGCAGAGTAAGAGGTCAGGAGAGAGTCAAGAGGAAAGAAGAGAGGAAAGAAAAATAAACAGCCACGTCGGTAGAGGAGGAAAATAAATAATGAAGAAAACAAAGTGTAGTGTGAAGAGACAAGGAGAGAAAACAATATGAAGGTAGGAGGAGTGTAAGGAGAGAAATGCATGGGAGGGAAGAAAGTCAAGGACACTGGAGGTAGAAGGAGGCAAGGGAGAGGGAGGAAAGGAGAGAGGAGAGAAAATAGAAGTAAAGGTATAATGGCATGGAGAGAACTGGAAAGGAATGACGAGAGAGGAAAAAATAAATGAATAAATACATGAAGAGGAGGAGGAAAAGGATAAGAAGAAAGTAAAAGTATGAACAGTATGGAGGGAAATTATTGAAGGAGACAGGAAGAAAAACGAGCGACACGAATTCGGATCAAGACACAGATGAAGAAAAGAAAAAATATAAAACAAAAGCAAAAACAAGAGAAGCAGCAAAATAATCACACACACACACACACACACACACACACACACACACACACACACACACACACACACACACACACACACACACAACGCCAAGAAAGGGACATCGGCGTTAACTGAAGGTGTTAAAAGAAGTCGTAAAAACATGAAGGCAGCATAAACGGTACGCCTAACGGGAGGCATTTCCGGTGTTCTCAGGTGCTAACTACCACCTCCACGCCGCCACCTGCTGCCGCCGCGCCGCCACGTACCGATTACACCTGGGCAGGGAAACACGAGAAGATGCTCATATCGGAGGGTTTGCTGGCCAGGTAGGTGAGGTCGTGGCCGCTAATAGAAAGTCTCACTCAGTATTTATTTCTTTGAGCTTTTAAGTTTTCCTTTCTTTGTTTATTTAGTTGTTGTATTATTGTTTATTTATTCATCTTGTTTATTTTACTTCGACCTCAACCCCTTCAGTACTGGGACGCATTTTTACCATGAGTTTTGGGTACGATTAGACGGTTTTATTAACATTAGGGGATCTATCTCCGGAGGTCAGAAGATTAATGGCAAGAGTCTTCACTGTTTTAATCCCCCACATACGTTTCTGAAGTTGTACAAAATCACCAAATAGTAACCAGAATGAATATTGAAGCGCGTCATTGTACTGAAGGGGTAAAGGTTATTAGTCTTTGTTTTTCGTTGAACCTTCACCTCACTGCATTGGGCTTCTTGTTCGAGCTTAGGTTTATCAGTCTTTCTTTCTTTCTTTGTTTCATTTCAGTTGTTGTATCATTGTTTATCTTATTTGTTTTCCACGATCTTAAGTTTATCAGTCTATTTATTTGCCTTATTTGTTTTCCTTCTATCTTAAATTTACTATTCTTTCTTTTCTTATCTATTTTTTTTTTATTCAGCCTCATTCTTTTCAGATCTGTTTAGGCATCAAAAAGAAAGAAAAGAACATTCGCATTCTTAACTAAACTTTTCAAATAACTTGCATCTTATCTCGAGCTTTTCTGATAGGCCGAAGAGAGGTAGTCGGGCTTTAAAGAGGGCTTTCATGGTTCTACTGGTAATTTGATAAGGATTCTACACTGTCAACTGGAAAAACATACATAAAAATAGTCAGCGCGAAGAGTTCAAGCATTTAAGAATACGAACAGAGGAAGTGCGAGACGTGATCGGATAACACAACACAAAAATCAATAAAATAAATCATCTCAGTGAGTCTTTTTGTTCAGTAGTTTTTGTTTTCCTTACCCAGTGTCCCCTCTTAGACAAAAACAATAAATAAATAAATAAATAAATAAATAAAGCATGCCACAAGAAGTGAGTCTATGTATAAAACTCAATGATCTCTATCTATGCACTTATCATCTGTAAATCGAGGTAATATTTTAAAAGGTTAGGTTAGGTTAGGTTAGGTTAGGTAGTTTCCTATTGACTCGACACTAACAACCTGATTACTGAATCCAGCTCCCCCCTACCTCTTTTCAAATGTTGTTTTATTAAGCTTGAATCTTTTACTTTTAGTCTCATCCTATCAAGCTGTATAACAACCAGTTTCTCTCTTTTCTCTTTTTAAATCCAACTTTACCAATCTTAAACCTGTTATTTCCTTGTTATATCCTCATTACTAACCCTGACGATCTAGTCCACACCAGCCTTGTTAAACCCCTTATACCAAAAAATTAAGTCGATAATATTACAATCTGACGAGCTTCTGGACGTGGGAAATAGCAGACCACGAAAATTTATGGTCAGATTATCACCACCTTTTTTTTCATCACACAATAGGAAATAATGACCCTTAGGAGTTTCTTAAATAAGCGCTACAACTGTCTTTGCCATAAGATTCTTCAGGAAATGAGTTAATAATATGGTTCTTGATCCTTTTAACTCCTTGATGTAAATAATAGGGAAGTAAATTAAAGTAATCTAACAAAGAATAAACACATGGAAAGAGAAATATGACAAAGCGATGATAAGATAATACTAACCTTGATGGGACTTGAAGGATATAATAACAGAGAGAGAGAGAGAGAGAGAGAGAGAGAGAGAGAGAGAGAGAGAGAGAGAGAGAGAGAGAGAGAGAGAGAGAGAGAGAGAGAGAGAGAGAGAGAGAGAGAGAGAGAGAGAGAGAGAGAGAGAGTAGAGGCAGAAGTGAAGGTACTAACTGATTGACACTTTAATTACCAAAGAGAATGATTAGTAAACTACTGACTGAAGAACACAATCAATCTATCAATCAATCATTACCTTCACACTGCCTTCCCTGCCTCTCCTTCCCTCTACCTCCCCTCCCCCAAACTCTCTCTCTCTTTCCCTTTCCCTCTTTCTCTCACACATACAAACAGCCACGAACACTCACCTGGTGCACGAAGACATCCTGCCCTCCATCATCGGGAGTCACGAAGCCCCATCCTTTGGCAACGTTAAACCATTTGCACTTGCCTATCCGCCACACCCCCACCTCCCCTGCAGGGCGAGACAACACACACCTCATTACACACCTGTACATACCTTAATAGACACTCATCGCATGGTATATGTAGGTTTGCTTATACTTTACTTATCGAAGGTGTTGTGAAGGAGGAGGAGGAGGAGGAGGAACAAGAACAAAGAAGAAATAATAATAATAATAATAATAATAATAATAATAATAATAATAATAATAATAATAATAATAATAATAATAATAATAATAACAATACTACTACTACTACTACTACTACTACTACTACAAGAAGAAGAAGAAGAAGAAGAAGAAGAAGGATGAAAAGAGAGAAATAAGAATGAAAAGAAACAAGTCGATATCTTTAAACAAACTGTAAGAAGAGAGAGAAGGAGAGGGGGAAAAAAAAAGACAGGTATAACTGCAAGGGTAAAAAAAAAAAAAAAAAAAAAGTGAAAGAAGGGAAACGTGTCGGTATCTTTGGGTGAAAAAGTAATATGGGTGAGTGTGTGTATGAGAGGATGAGACAAAGGGATGTGACAGAGACGTAATTTGTTTGTCTGTCTGAAAGGATAAAGAAACAATGTGTATTTTTTTATAAGAAGGAAAAAAGGAGAAAGATGTGATGAAAGGGTAGGTCTCCTTGTGCTTTTAACTAACGGAATAATCGTATGTGTTTGTTGAAGGAAAGGAAGAGAAATTTGAAGGAATGTAAGGAAAACACTCTTCGCTGTTCTCTGAAACTTGAGACACACAAAAAAATAAAGGAACAAAAGATCAATAGAATAAAACAACAAACGATAAGATAAAAGTTTTAAAAAATAACAATGAAACAAAGATAATGGCAAATGAATTGTTAAAAATGGAAGAAAACACATTCCCCACAACACTCTGGAGCTAAAGAAGACACAATGACAAGCTGGATAAGACGAAACGCTGAAAAAAATAGACAAGACGACAAGATCAGACAAAAATAACAAGATAAAACGTAAAAAAGTCGATCAAACACCCAAAATAACAGGATGAGATAAATAAGAGGATAAACACACAAGATCAGACAAAAATAAGATAAAACGAAAAACTCCGAATAAAATAAAGAAAAAAAAATAAGACGATGAGATAAAAAGATGAGAGGATAAACACACAGGACAAGACAAAGATAACACGATGAAACGGAGAAATCTGAATAAAATATAAGAAAGAGAAGTAAAATGATGAGATAAAAAGATAGGATGATAAAACACAACAAACGACAAACTAAAACACTCAAGAAATGAAGGATACAAACACTTTACTGCTTCCTTCAAAAAAAAAAAAAAAAAAAAAAACAGACAACAAAAGAAGGAAGAAAAAAAAGAGCAGGAAGAAAAAAAGCTAATAGTGTAAACCGAAAACAAAAATTACACTAAACACACTAAAAAAAAAAAAAAAAAATAGAAGACAAAAATGAAAGAAAATACAATATATCAATACATTCTGTAACGCAGCACACAACAAAAAAAAAAAAACGGAACATAACGAGAAGGGACAAAACATAAACAGGTTCAAGGTTTTCAGTTCCCAGGCCATGCAAACACACCCTTTGGCTACCATGACGGACCTGCCTCAAGACACACCCTTCCGTGAGTCACCCTGTCACTCACACCACCCACGCCAGTCACTCCTGTCCCTCCCGAGCCTCACGTAGGAGACAACGAGGCGACAAGACTTCATCGTAAGTGGAGCGAATAATTAAAGGCAACTGGGTGGTCTGCGGCAGTGTTTCGTGGCAGGATTGCAAGCAGACGGTGGAAATAAAGATAACTGGGGGTAAAAACTAAGGAGGGTGGGTGGTGGTAAAGTCTTCGTTCGTCATGTTTTCCTCCTGTTTTGTTGATGTTCTACTGTGTTGATGTAAGGTTTGTATGTTGTTGTTGTTGTTATTGCTGTTGTTGGTTGTTGTTATTGGTTTCTACTCCTCCTTTCGTTTTTTTTCTTCCCTTCCTTCATTTTTCCTTCCTTTCTCTCTCTTCTCTCTTCTCTCTCTCTATCTCTCTCAACATAATCTGGACAACTGATATAATACGCGTAAGAATAACACACACACACACACACACACACACACACACACACACACACACACACACACACACACACAAAACTAAAGAAAATTCCCAACAAAATCCATGACACCACTCCATAAAAAAAAACAATAACAACAATAAATCAATAAATGAATAAATAAATAAATGACTAAATAAATATCACACGCAAAAGTAAGACGGAAAAGTCAAACCACCACGAAAAATTACACGTTTCCTCTCAAAAAAAGACAAAAAGTAACAAAAGGTAATAAAAGGAAGTCGGATAAAAAAGTAGGCAAGAGGGGCGTGGCTGATGGATGGAGGCTCGGGCGGGGGCAGAGGGGCGGGTCTTCCGGAGGCGACGCGGCTGCACAGGTGTCAATCCAAGGCGAGCGAGCGTTAGTCAGGCGGAGAATTGATTGTGCTGAGTCAGTGTGCAGGTGGCGGGGAGAGAGGAAACGTTTAGAGGCAGGCACGTTTACGGTCGTTGTTCCTCCTCCTCCTCCTCCTCCTCCTCCTCCTCTTCTTCTTTCTATCCAGTCTCCTTCTCCTCTTTCTCTCTAATCTTTATAACGATTCTCCTCTCCCCTCACCTCCTCCTCCTCCTCCTCCTCTTCTTTCTCCTTACCATTCCTAATTCAAGTCTTCTTACTCTCCTCGTCTTCCTTCTTATTATCATCATCATATATTTTTTTCTTCTTTCTTCATCCTCCTAATCCTTGCCACAATAAGCTTTCTTCCTTCCCCTTCCTCATTTTCCTCCATATCATTGCCAATTCAAACACTGTTACACTCCTCGTCTTCTTCCTCCTCCTCATCATATTTTCTTTCTTCTTCCTTCTGAGTTTCTTCCTTCCCTCTTCATTCTTCGCTCCAAACATTTTTTTTTCTTTATTCCTTATTTTTCATAGGTACTTTCACAATCAATCTCCTCCTCCTCCTCCTCCTCTTCCTCTCCTTCTTTTTGTCTTGTTCTTTTTTCTTCCTCCTCTGACTTCCATATTCTTCCTAACCACTCTTCTTTCTTCTTTTCGTCAACTATTACTACATTTTCTTCATACTCTTCTTATTTTTCCTAACTCCTCCTCCTCCTCCTCCTCCTCCTCCTCTTCCTAATCACTCACCACCAGTCACCAGTCACACACGCAGACCAAGACTTATGGGCTTCAGGCTATATAGTGACACACACACACACACACACACACACACACACACACACACACACACACACACACACACACACACACACACACACACACAGAGAGAGAGAGAGAGAGAGAGAGAGAGAGAGAGAGAGAGAGAGAGAGAGAGAGAGAGAGAGAGAGAGAGAGAGAGAGAGAGAGAGAGAGAGAGAGAGAGAGAGAGAGAGAGAGAGAGAGATCAGTAACCATCTAAGACAAATATTCATCACTCACTTACACCAGGAATGTCACCCAACGTCATAAAAACAGGGCGAGGGAATCAGGTAGCGCGCCTCTGACAGCTTGGTGTGTGTGTGTGTGTGTGTGTGTGTGTGTGTGTGTGTGTGTGTGTGTGTGTGTGTGTGTGTGTGTGTGTGTGTGTGTGTGTGTGTGTGTGTGTGTGTAATTCTACCAAGAGTAAAGTAGTAAATGACATGTGGATGAGTGAGTAGAATAATTAAATGAAGTAAATCAATTTTTTTTTCTTCTTTTTCTGGCTTACTTTTTTTTCGGTGACAACAAAGAAAAAAAAATTTCCTATTATCTTTTTTTTTTTTTTTTCTTCAGGAACTGCAAAACAACGAACTATTCCCTATTTTTTTCCTGTTTTGTGACTTTTACCGGCCTCATTCAAACATTACGAAAAAAAAAAAAAGAGAAGAAAAATTAATCAATCAATAAATAAACGATACTTACATACAAGAAGCCAGCAAAACACATCGAAGTGAAGTCACCACACAACAAACACCTCGTAACATCCACTCTACACTCTCCTTCCTTAACCTCTCCAGTACCATGACACGTTTTCATACTTATTCTGCTTACTATTTGGTGATTTTAAAAGAGCTTCGGAAACTTATGTGGGTATTAAAGTAGTGAGGATTCTGGCTATCAATCTTCTGACCTCCATAGACGCTTCCTAATGTAAATAAAATTGTCTCATCCCACTCATAAACTCGAGGTAGAAATGCGTCCCAGTACTGAGGGGGTTAAGTCCACGAATAGAATAAATTAAAGAACTGAGAGGGATTCGAACACCTGTCAGTATATAGGAGCCTAGATAAGCCAAGCGCGCGCACCCCTTCACCACCTGTCGCTTTGTTAGATTGGAAGACTGGTCAGGCAGGGCGGGGCAGGGACTGGGCAGGGACGGGGTTAGGCAGGGCAGGCCAGGGCAGGGCGGGGCAGAGCAGGGTCGGACACAGAGGGGCTGAGGAATGGACGGCCTCATTTCTCTCTCCTCAGTGGTAGTAACGCACCGCTGCTTCACGACCAAATCCTTCACTGGTTTCTGGTATACGTTTTCCCTTAAACCCCCTTCAGTACTGGGATGCATTTTAGTTCTGAGTGTGATTTGACGGTTTTATTGACAGTACGAAAGATCTATGGAGGTCAGAAGATTAATAGCAAGAGTCTTCACTATTTTAATCACCAACATGAGTTTCTGAAGCTGTATAAAATCACCAAATAGTAATCAGAATGAATATGAAAACGTGTCATGGTGTACTGAAGTGGTAAATATTTCTAAGAACTAGCACAAGCACAAAAATTTTCAAGCACGTGTAAGAATGAAAAGAGTTAATAAGAGAACCAAGAGATCTTTTTTTTTCATACACTGGATACATATTTGGAAATCTATTCACTTGCACTTTCATTAAATTTTCTTCTCGGTGTTTGTAATGATTTCGCCCGGTGTTGTTATGGCAGTGGATTGTCAAGCACTGCACTGAAGGGTTTAATGAGCAGTAAGTGGTGAGTCTTGCCAATAGGTAACTCATTCAAGATCTCACATGAACTAATAACTACAGAGATAAAGTGACATCAAGATTTTTACTGTTATAGTGCACAAAAACATGCTGAGAGAGAGAGAGAGAGAGAGAGAGAGAGAGAGAGAGAGAGAGAGAGAGAGAGAGAGAGAGAGAGAGAGAGAGAGAGAGAGAGAGAGAGAGAGAGAGAGAGAGATTTTTATTTTTCCTACGGTACGGAAATATTTAACAGAAGTCACCACACAAAACAAGCGTCTTAAAAAGTTGCAGGTGGTTTATGGGAACAATAGTGGAGAAGTGAAGGGTTAGTGCGGCACGTCATCGGTGTCATAGAGGCGATGTCTGTGAAGTATTTTGTGTTCGCCTGTGTGTGTCCCAAAGCGAAAGAAAATAACCACTATTCATCATCACCATCGTCATCACTGTCATCATCATCAAGTATCTCACTTTCAAAACAAACTCACAGGCACAACACAATACAATACAATAATAAAGGCGGGTTCACACGTGCCAATTTGCAAGTGAAATTGTAAGTCGCTAGAAGTATCGACTGAGCCCCTCTGGTCGGAAAACGTCACACATAGCGACTGGAAAGTATAGTTGGCACCTTGGCGGGAAGTGAATGTAAACAAACAGCTACCAGCCAAGATGTCTTCCTCCAGTGATGATGCTTGAAGCGGTGTTTGCTCTTCTTTTGGCGTACCGGAAGAGTCAACAGAAAAGAAAATGCTTGTGGACACTATGCACAATTGTGATCAAATTAAATCCTGACAAGTCTTCAATCCTCGCCTCCAACAACACCCTGCACTGAGGGAAACTGTTTTTGAAGCGTGGCAGCTATTTCGTCGAACAACGATTTGCGCAAGCTTTTTACTGTAAAAATTCATTTCTGGGGTCCCAGATGTGTTCTTTTTCCCTCACCAACTCTGACATCTTCTCTACATCGACACCACATTTTCGAAGCTTACTCCGTGACGTCACAACGTAAATAAAATCGCAAATCGACTGAACAAGACCAACATGTTGTTTTGCGACTGGTTTCTCCAATCGCTAGGCTATTCTGTCGGAAACTCTACCGACTTTTAATTTCCGTCGCAAATTGGCAAACGTGAAGTCGCCTTAAATTAATAAATAAAAAGACAATAGCGATGCACAAACATGAGGAGAGCAGTATATATAGTAGCAGTATACATTACCAAACCTTACAGACCAGTACCCTTAATTCTCCCTTCAACCTTCCTTCCCGCCACCGCCACCACCACCAACCAGTCCTACGCTAACCCTTGAACGGTCAACCCTGCGTGGGCTCCCTGCCTCACCACCACCACCACCACCACTACTACCACTGCCGCTATGCTCACACATCTCAGCCGCACGCCTCCTCCACCCCACCTGACGAGTCACGCCATCTTGTTACAGAACCTCTTAACCCTTTTAACATACTAACATTTGTTTTATATTTATTCCGATACAACTACAGATTCTAGGAACTTCACGACAGTTCCTTATTCATCTATTAATTTATTTAGTTTGTTTTTGTAGTCGAGGGTTAAAAAAAAAATTCATAACTAGTGCCAGTGTCTGAAATGGATTTTCGTAAGGACTATTTTCAAACGCCACAGGGATGATCAGTAAGGTTCTCCAGAGTGTTTATCTTATTGGTCAGGCAGGAGATTCTTAAACCATTCATTAAATCTCGAAAACATTTTGAAAACTCCAGTTACATCCACTAAGTTTGCTGAAAAGTAGCCGTGATAGGAACCCGTTAAGCTTAAAAATATGATCCTATAACTTTATTTACTCTATTTTCGGTAAAACACACATTTCTATGAAGCATTTAGAGTGATGGTGAAAAGTTGCATATATTCTGACCAGTTCTCTCTAATCAATCACTCAACATAGTCACTCGCCGCTAACTGAGGCTGCGCAAAGCTGGTAAGGACAGAGGATGATGCGCAGGACAAATGTGTAATTAATTTGTACTGGTCTCGTGAAGTTGATTAGTTACTAGTATTGAGGTGCGTTGTGTCAGATTCTATAGAAATGACAAGCGGTTATTGTTACTTAACTTTAAGGAAATTTAGCTTCATATACGACAAATTACAAAGTTTCCATCATTCCTTGAACACAATTAGAGAATGATGTATATTTTTTGCTGATTTTTCTCGTAATTAAAGGTCAAGAATGATCTACTGGTACATTATAAGCAGGGGTGTTTTTTCACGTATTTAAGGACTGAAATTAGGTCATCTACATTTAGTTAATATCTGCATCTTTTTTCACGTAATCAAGGACTGAAAATTATCTACAGTTACTCAGTCACTATATCTAAGGATTTTTTTCGATTAGGGGCAAAAAAGTCATTTACAGTTACTCAATACCTACAAGTAAGGTGGAGTTTTCAAGTAATTAAGGATTAAAACTACTTACAATAATCAAGACCCATGTTAAGAGTCAAGCCCAATAGGTTTTGAGTTGGATTTCCGCCCTTCTCACTTGCTTAGGCCAGGGAAGCAGCACCCTCTTGACCCCGCATCATCACTTTAGCCGTGAAGCACACCTACACCTTCCTTCACTCACTACTGATATGGTTGTCGTAAAGTCTTGTGAGTTACTTTTCCCTTTGTCACTTTTTCCTTTTGTCGTCGTCTTGTAAATCAGTTTAAGCCGTGAAACACACCTAACATCTTCCCTCACTGACTACTGATATGATTGTCGTGGTCTCGTACTGTACATACACCTATTATCTTATCAATTAATAGAAAGGGTAAGACATCAGTCAGCTTGTGGAAGGAACAGCGCCATCTGACTCAGTTGTTGCCGTGGATTTGTTATTTGTATTAAAGTGTTGCTGTTCTTGAGTCCCACTGACTTTTTCTTTCTTTTTTCCTGCCATTGATTGAAGAGAAAGAGTAAATGGTTTCATGCAAAAATTAACGAAAAAAAAAAAATAAAACGCGAATGTAAGCAAAAGAATAAAAACATGAGAGTCGCTGACGAATACAACACAATGTAAGTAAGACACTTGAAACATCTAGACAAAGAGATAAATAAACAAACTAATTAACAAATGAATAAGAAATATATATAAAAAAAAAACTGAATGCCTTTTATTACCATCATTACTAAAACTGACAAAAAAATCAAACAAAATAAAAACAGGACCGAGGAGGGGCACACACACAAACACACAAACACACACACAAAAAAAAAATAAATAAATGAATAAAAAAAATAAACAAATAAATAAATAAAAAATAAATAAACAAAATAAAAAAAATAAATAAAACAAGCCAGCAATATCACTAGCCCCGGGAAAAAAGACATCCAGAATGAGAAAGCGGCAACCCAGCACAGGACCTTCCCTGCCAAGGCCGCTGGAGGCGAAAGTTCAGCGGCGTCACGGAAGCTTTGCGACCCACGAGCCTCAGTCCCTCAGTCCCTCAGTCTGCCCCCTCTTTCCCTCTCTCCCCCCCCCCTTCCTTCCTCCTCCTCCTCCTCCTCCTCCTCGTGCCCGACAGAGGAAGAGGAGGAGGAGGGTTATAAATGGACGACAGGAAAACAAGAGGAGGAAGATGAATATAAGAAAAAAACAAAACGAAAAATAGGACATGCAAAGATAAGGATAAAAGGAATGAGTGAAAAAAGAAAAGGATGAGGAGGAGGAGGAGGGTTAGAAATGGACGACAGGAAAACAAGAAAGAAGGGGGAAGATGCGTATAAGGAAAAAAAAAACGAAAGAAAGGCCATAGATAAGGATAAAAGGAATGAGTGGAAAAAAAGGAGGAGGAGGAGGAGGAGGAGGAGGAGGAGGAGGAGGAGGAGGAGGAGGAGGAGGAGGAGGAGGAGGTTATGAATGAACGACAAGAAAACTAAAAAGAAGGGGAACGACGAGTATAAGAAAAAAACGAAAAGAAAGGCCATACAGAGCAAAGATAAGGATGAAAGGAACGAGTGAAAAAAAAAAAGAAAAGGACGATCACAAATGGACAGAAAAACAAGGAGGGGAAGGATGAGCATAAGAAGGAAAAAACGAAACAAAAGACAAGGAAAGAAAAGATAAAAATAAAAGGAGTGAGCGAAAGAAGGAAGAGGAAGATTATACAAGGATAGAAAAACAAGTGTAAGAAAAAAAAAAGGAGCAAAAATAAGGATAGATTGGTAAAAAATAAAGAACAAGGAAGAAGAGCAAAAGAGAAGAGAGTGAAGAGAAGAAGGATTTTGAGAGTGAATGAAGGTGACAAGAATAAGAGAAGAATTATGAAAATGAAAAGGGCAAGAGATAAAAAGGAGGAGGAAAATCAAGAGGACGAAGAAGAAGACACAGAGAGAGCTAAGAAAACCACGTGGAAAGCAAAGATGATGACAGAAGAAGGATTATAAGAAAGAAAAAAAAAAAGGCAAAACTAGAATAACTAAGAGGGGAGATAAGAAAGAAAATAAAAAGAACGAAGATAAGGACAAGGTGAATGACGAAAACAAAGAAAAGGAAGAAGAAAAGGAGCTGTGAAAGAAAAGGAAAGCAATAAAAGTGAAAAGAAAAGCGTTAAGGAACAAAAAAGAGAGGAAGACAAGAGAAGCGGGGAAAAAAAAGAAAGACCGAGAGAAAGAAAAAAAAAAGAAACAGAACAAAATGACAACGAAGGATGAGAAAAAACAAAACAAAAATAACAAAGGGGAAATTTTGAGAACAAGGAGAGCGTAGAAAGAGAAGCAAAAGGAAGAGGATGAGGAAGAAAGCGTTATCCAAAAGCGAAATGGCGAAGAGAGAGAAGAGGTTGAAGCGCACAAGGGGAAGACGATATGTGCTGAGGAGGAGGAGGAGGAGGAGGAGGAGGAGGAGGAGGAGGAGGAGGAGGAGGAGGAGGTGCTAAGATGAAGAAATAAGTACAAGGAGCTAAGGTGGAAGGGGAACAGGATATGCTAGGAGGAGGAGGAGGAGGTGCGGTATAGAAAGAAGGAAAGCTCGCGGAGAAAGGAGAGGGAGGAAGGAAGTGTAGTGAGGAACATGAAGGCAGAGGGTGAGCAGCTCAAGGGGAATGTTATCTGGTGCTCAAGATAAGAGAGTCAGGAAGGTGGTGGTGGGACGAGCAGCGTGAAACACACACACACACACACACACACACACACACACACACACACACACACACACACACACACACACACACACACAGCTACACCTCTTCATGATTACGTTCTTCATTTTTACTGATTGCATTTTAAAACAATAAGTAAATATACAGCATAAACAAATTAAATTACACGTAAATGTATTAATTATTTTTTCTTTCTTTTTGCGGGGTTGTTAACTTTCCTGCGTTCTTCTTAACTATATAGAGAACGAGGCTGAAGACGAGGAAAACCAGAGAGTACACAAATAAAACAGAAACAAAAAAAAAAGCATATTTGTAATAAATTGAAAGGAGGAGGAGGAGGAGGAGGAGGAGGAGGAGGAGGAGGAGGAGGAGGAGGAGGAGGAGGAGGAGGAGGAGGAGGAGGAGGAGG
This sequence comes from Portunus trituberculatus, assembly GCF_017591435.1. Taxonomy (NCBI): domain Eukaryota; kingdom Metazoa; phylum Arthropoda; class Malacostraca; order Decapoda; family Portunidae; genus Portunus; species Portunus trituberculatus. The sequence continues at coordinate 12,550,381 of NC_059302.1, read as the reverse complement.
AGGAACAGATACGAAGAATCAAACGATATCATATCATAAATGGTTGTTATGATGCTATTTATGGAGGAGGAGAACGAGAAGGGCGAAGACGAGAGGAACACGAAAGACAACACGTCCACTCGAGGCACCTCCCTGATAGCATCTGTTGCCCTGTACAGGTGGTGTAGGCCTACTGAGACTACCCCACCGCCTCCTCACCCTGTCCTTCCACACCACCACCACCACCACAACAACAACAACTGCCCGCTACCCACGTCACACTCCCAACCACTGTCACCAGCACCCGCACACAACACAGACCTTAGTAAAGGCTGCGTCACACTAGCACTTTTCCGTCTTCTTTTTCTGTCAATTTTCTGACGACTGTCAACTTTTGCAGACGGTGGCCGTCACACACAAGCTTGCTTCCGCCTTTGCCGCGCTTGTCGATTGTAAACAAACATGGCTCCTCATTCACCCCAGCAAGCCGCGGCTTTTTTGCACCTTATAATGTAATCAGCTGTTCTGTGATCCCAAAGGCAACGGTGACCTCTAATACTCTCTATGAGAAATTCGTCAGTGTGTTTTGTCCACTGCTCATCTTGGCCAGCTACTTGGAAGTTGCCTTGAAATATTCAAAAGCGTCGCACATTCGCACTCCCCTGGAAATGTACACAAACAACTGAGGAACTTTTCATTGCTAGGCTAGAAGAAAAAACAATATGTATACAAATATATATTCATCAATTCATTTAAATTTCTTGTCATGATAATAGCATTCTTCCGTTTAACAAAAAAATATCTTTTAATAAAAGTGTTGATTAGAAACCATAGTTCTTATTTTGACTAAAAATTGGCGCTAGACGAAAACGATGCGTTCCGTCTGACTCAAGACGACGGAAAGAGTTGACGGAAGAGTAAAAAGACGACGGAAATCGTCTGAGACTAGTGCTAGTGTGACGCCGCCTTAACGCATCTCATATAAAGAGCTATGCGGGGAGGACATGGCCATGAAGATTGGCGGGAAGGGCCGTGGTGAGGGCCAAGATAACAGAGTATTAGGGCAACTGATGGGAGTGAAATGCGAGAGGGAAGGAGAGAGAGAAAGCTCCTTCCCTTCCCGGAGATAAATGAAGTCTCCATCATCGCCTCATTTCTTGTCAATCATTCCCGCAGCACTCCAGCTGGGCGGGAGTGAGCGGAGCGGCGCGGCTTGGCTGTGCTCTGCTCTGCTCTGCTCTGTTCGGGCGGGTGGAGGGAGGAAGGGACAGCGGAGGAATAATTGGTAAAACGTAAATCCTACATCGATGTGAATTAATTGGATGAGCGGCAGTCGTTCCCCAGATAACAGAAGGATGAAGAGTGACAGTGGACACATGTATACTCGTGCTCGTGGTGTGTGTGTGTGTGTGTGTGTGTGTGTGTGTGTGTGTGTGTGTGTGTGTGTGTGTGTG
>NC_059302.1:12538948-12543948 GCF_017591435.1 Portunus trituberculatus | reverse complement strand
GGAAGAGCACAATTTTATTTTTGCATGCAAAGCTTGACTGTTTCCTAAAACGTCAATAAATCGTTAATTCATCATTACCAGACATCACCACCACTACACCTCAAGGCTTGAGCCGAGCACTACCTCCACAGCCCTGCCACAGCCATATCCGCCCTCCCGACACGACCTGGCCGCCACTGCCACACTCGCACCTCGGAAACTCCTCGGAAATCAGGCGTAGTTTCCAAGAATTGACTTTCCTGTGTGGGAAGATGGCCGGGAGGCGAGGATGGGTGGCCGCGACCCGTCCAGGAATGACGCAAGGCTCAAGGTCCTGCCTCGTCCCTCTGCGCGGTCTATCCTCTTGCCAGCAGGCCTCCTGCCTCTGCTCAGGTGCCGCAGCGAAGGCCGCGGCTCGCCACCTCTCAGCCCGCCAACAGAAACACTGCCAACGTCCCCGGCAGCAGCTCCACTACGCCTATGGGGAAAAGGACTCCGGGCGCATGAGTCAACCAAGGACCTGCGTTCCTGGCCTGATCAATACTTTACTCCTTCCGTAGGCCACGTGGGTGCCTGTTGCGTCTTGGCCCACTTCAGCAAGGCCTGGCGCGGGGCACGGAGCACGATGCTGGCGTGGCCTCGCCCGGGATGGTGCTCAAAAGCCACATCGACCACTTAAGTAGTGCGTAATATCCAGTTAGAGGGCATCAACCCTAGAAATTGGAGGAAGGACGGGCGAGAGGAGCCAGATAAGGATGTGTGTCACAAGGATACAAAAGTACAGGATACATTACCCTCTGCCATGCTAGGACGCCAGGGCTCCTGGCGACTGGAACAGCCCGCCACACGCGCCAAAACCAACACAACAAACACTTCCCTCCTCACGCGGCTCTCCTCTCGCACTAACCCAGCATCACTCCCGCCGTCATCAAGGATGCCCCTCACATGGCGGAACACGATGATCGCAACAATTGCACCACGTCCTGCCGCCCCGCCCACTCTTTGCTCAGCAATCTGCCTTTGCCACCTGAGCCATAATCACGCCTACAACTGGTCCCTGTGGTGCTTTCTCCACTTTCCCTAGAATACAATGAGAAGTAAAATAGGATATATATAAAATTTACCTTCCACCACCACACAGATTTCCGTGTCCCCGCCCAGCCTCTCGTGGCGGGGTCAAAATAATCCCTACTGCAGGGCGCGTAAGGCTCACCGGGCTCCCGCGAGTGCCCTCCCCTTCTACGAGAGCGGTCGCGTACTAGGGAATGTAACCTTGACTGCTGTGAGCCTGTTTCGGCCTCCCTCGCCCTCCATCCCGACGGCACCCAGCGGAATGGCCTGCACGGAGGGCCACCGACCACAGCAACACTTGAAAAAGGGAGAGGAGATGCCGCCAAAACTTGCAAGAGGCGCCACACAACTCTCATTCCTCTGGCCAGTGAGAGGTGCCAGCGCGGCTTTGTGCACGAGGCGAACAACCAATGGGAAGCGCCGCCGCCACGAAGCTCCCCAGACCGCGGCCAATTGCAAGCCGTGGTGTAGCAATTGCGAGCATCGATGCCTACCATTGGTAATGTTGCAGGGCAGGTGTGGCGGCATGAGAGGCGATGCAAGACAGGGTACCGAGACCACCACCGCCCACCGCCATGTTGCTCGGCCATGCTGCTTCGTGGGGACACGGGGACGTGCGGTGGCAGGGAGGTGACGAGTCTACTGCACCACACAGCCCAGCCTCTACAGCCCCACCACTCTGCTGGGCCACGCTCGAACACACTCGCCTACCATTGTTGGACTTAATGCTCCTCTGGCAGACTTATGTTATAATGCTAATGCGGCTCATATTTGTGATGCTTGCCTTCTCAGCTTCATTACCGTGGGGAAGAAAATGTCCATCAGTTTGTCTATGAAGGAGACGAGCAGCGCTCGCCAATGCCGGCATGGAAAATAATGCTAATAATAACCAAATTTTTCACAGAGGAAAATGAGCCTAACAAAAGACACTTAGCAGAGAGATTCAACTCAAATCAAACCATAGTTACAAACAACTTAGAAGATAAAACAAAATACCATGCATAATAACGACAATGAGGTAAAACGAGGCAAACTAAACATACTTGGGCACCAATAGACTTGTAAAAACACACCACAAACATTAATGATTACACTAACTAGCACCTAAATAATGATGAGTAAACCTGTGCGATTCCTGAGTCACAGAAGAATACCAATGCGTTTCAAAACATATATATACAGTATCCTTCCAATTAAAAAAAAAAAAAAAATAGGTGTTTTCTTCTTGCCGCTGAGAGAGAGAGAGAGAGAGAGAGAGAGAGAGAGAGAGAGAGAGAGAGAGACCAATTTATACTGGATAATTCAATACAATTAACAATAGTTATGATCGTCCTTCAGTCACCTCGTCTCCTCCCATTGTATTTCAATCGCCTCAATATTTTTTTTAGTTCTTATCATTCTCTTCTTCCTTTTCGCAATTTTGTGGCTCTTCTATTATATTCAATCCTTCTACTGTCTTTGCCCTCTTCTTTATCTTTCTCTTTCTTTTTGTACTGCCTTCGTCTTCTTCCTCTATCTTTATACTGTATAGTCGTTACTCTCTTCCTCTTCTTAGTCACTGTACCATTGTCGTTGTCGTCTTTCTCTTCTATTCCTCCTCCTACTGATTTCTACATAGTCTTTGTCGTCTTTCTCCTTCTTCTCCTCCTCCTCCTCCTCCTCCTCCTCCTCCTCTTCCTCTTCCTCTTCTTCTTCTTCTTCTTCTTCTTCTTCTTCTTCTTCTTCTTCTTCTTCTTCTTCTTCTTCTTCTTCTTCTTCTTCTTCTTCTTCCTCCTCCTCCTCCTTCATATGTGTGTACTACCGCAGCCGCTTTTCTCATATTGGTCTCAGTATACTGTCGTTCCTGCATGTTCCTCCTCTTCTCGATCACGATACTCCTCACCTCAGTACTGTCGCTCCTCCTCCTCCTAGCTCCTGTTCCTCTCAGCAGCGTGGCTCCTCCTCGTCATCAGCGCAATGCCTCTGTCATGGCAATGATGGGCGTCTCTCACTACTGTCATCACGACGGCCATCCCTCCTCCAGGCCGGCTCACATCACGTCATTCTATTGTGCGCCGTGAACCACTCAGTCAGCCACTCCATTACCCAGCCGCTGTTTACCTGTCACTCTATAATCAACCTTTTTTTCAGCGCACACCCGTTATTTCAGGTAAGAATAGATTTGTCTATCCCGGAGGTCCTCAGGGAGACGGTGAAGACGGTGGGTGGTGGTGAGTGGCGGTCGTGGTGGTGGGTGGCGGTGGTAGTGAAAGTAGTATCTATAGTGTGTGTGTGTGTGTGTGTGTGTGTGTGTGTGTGTGTGTGTGTGTGTGTGTGTGTGTGTTTTCACTGTTTGATCTGCTGCAGTCTCTGACGAGACAGCCAGACGTTACCCTACGGAACGAGCTCAGAGCTCATTATTTCCGATCTTCGGATAGGCCTGAGACCAGGCACACACCACACACCGGGACAACAAGGTCACAACTCCTCGATTTACATCCCGTACCTACTCACTGCTAGGTGAACAGGGGCTACACGTGAAAGGAGACACACCCAAATATCTCCACCCGGCCGGGGAATCGAACACCGGTCCTCTGGCTTGTGAAGCCAGTGCTCTAACCACTGAGCTACCGTGTGTGTGTGTGTGTGTGTGTGTGTGTGTGTGTGTGTGTGTGTGTGTGTGTGTGTGTGTGTGTGTGAGCGCGCGCGCGCGCGCCATCTATAAGCCCCGAAGGTCCGTCACAGCACCGCCCCAGGGAACACATCAGGCTCCTGTGTCGTCGCCAGTACACCTAGAAGTACTGTATACAATTATGGAGGGCGTCACGATGCCTTCCTCTCGTGTGCTGTGGTGCGCGCAGCCCGGCCCGCTGGAGGAGAGCTGGCAGGAACATGGACATAACCTGAAGTGTGAGAAATAAAGTGGCAGGAAAGATAATGACGATGGCTTCCTGAGTCCTCGTGGCTGTCCTGTATTTCATTCACGCCCGGGCATTAATATGGCGGATAATTTTCTGGTAATTTTCCTATGACAGGCAGATTTGAATTTCTTGTATATCAATGATGTTTTTTTTTTTTTCCTGAATGAGGTCAGGGCCTCACTTTACTTAATCTAAAACTGAGGTGAGAGTTACACAGCATAATAACAAAACGTTTTTCTTCACACTACGATTGCTAATAATAATAATAATAATAATAATAATAATAATAATAATAATAATAATAATAGTGACAATTCTATAGCTGACTTGCATAGAGGATTAAAAACTGCCTTCACAACAAAATATCACGATACATGAAATCTATTCACACATAATACAATCATACATCATCATCCACACAAACAACCACTAGCCAATGCCTTGTGATGCCCGGGGACTCAGGCGCCGCGGGTAACGAAGAGGGGGGTCCAGTCCTGTCCTGCACGCGACCCTCCAGCTCCTCCCTTACTGCCGCGCTAGACAGAAAGGACAAAAGTTACAAATGAGGCGGAGGCGTAGCTGTGCCGGTGGACCTTTTCCTGTGCTGACGCCGGACAATTGACGCGTCTCACCTCTTGCGTCGACTCTGACTTAGGCTTCGCTAGTTATTTGTTATCCATCTATTTTTCACTCCGCGATTGTGCTTTGTTGCGTGAGTGATGGTAGCGGTGATGCGGTGCGGTGGTGGCGGCGGTGTGGTGGATGGGTGGCGTGGTGGAGTGTACGGGTAGAGTGCGTGGAGAGGTGTCAGTGAGCGTTCAGTAATGAGCTTGGCGGAGTAAATCCTCAAGACGGCCAAGAATCGCACAATGAGAGTGAGGTACGGACGGTGAGCAGCAAGTTAGGTTGCCAATTGTGATGTTTGTGTTATTACCTGCCCATATGTGTGGAGATGCTGCTTTGTATTCTCAACTATGGCATGCATGTTAGGATTTTTCCCTCATTCCTTGCAGCTGCACTCCAAGAATTTTGCTGCCGTTCCCCACACAC
>NC_059302.1:12511448-12533948 GCF_017591435.1 Portunus trituberculatus | reverse complement strand
CACCACCATCACCACCAACGCCATCCGGCCACGCTACCAAAGACGGTCACGGTACAAACACACATACACGAACACACCACCTCACGGAACATCACACGAACACATATAGCCACCACCATCACCATTACTACAGCATCACCATCACTGTCACCACCCACCACCACACAGCTTCACCCTCACTCCCAAACACCAAACTACTGGCGACCCTTGGCTTGGCTGTGGCTGGGTCGCCGTTGACCTCACCTCCCACTCACCCCCCACCTCCCACTGCGCCATCTCCATGCCCAGGACCACCTCCCTCCCCTGAACGTACCCCTACCAAGGCGCCCAGACCTCAGCCTACCTACCCACTCTCTAACCGCACACCGCCCCGCATGGTTCTCTTTCCTCACTCACTCACTCACTCACTCACAACCGCCTCTTACAGCCCTTCTGCATAGCCTCAAAGAAACGCAGTGTGAATTTTCCCCTTCAAGACATCTTCGTTCTCGCGAGATGTTTGTTTAGCCATAGGCATAATCAAAGAAAACGATCCCGAATGTCTTCTTCCTCCAGTTTTTAAGGTTGTACTTAGGTAAATAAAATAGAATAACAAGAATCACGTAGGTTTTCGAAATTTTTGTAATACAAGATCATAAGCCTTAAACAAAAAACTATTAACTATGAGGAGAATCAAATACAGAAATAAATAGATGAAAAGAGGAGGGACTGACAAGAGAAATATGACACTATAGGGAAATGGGACGAGGTGTGAGGATGAGTGGAGAGTAAAGCTTAGCAGGGCAGTGAGGGAGAGGGAAGATAATGAGCCAAGAGATGAGGAGAGACTGGTGAGAGAAGAATAAACATGAGAATAAGCAACAGTGGAACGGGGCATATCCTGCATTTAGCTTACGTCCACTTACTATCACGAGTAAACTATTCAACATACGAGTTTTAGAGTAGTGTTAGAAAATTAATGAAGTTACTTTCTGTGGAGTCTCCCTGCGTGTTTTCGGAAGCCATCACAGAAAACATCTAATAAGGGGAAGCTTACGTATTTGCGTTGCCGTGAAAAACTAAGAATGGTTTCCGTGCATCGGAGACGAGGAATACAAACCCTGCCGCACAGCACAGTTTATCCCTGCATAATTCATACAGTCCTCCGATTGTCAAGATGGGAGAAGAACCAAGATGCGCACAACTTTTATAATAATAGTAATAATAATAATAATAATAATAATAATAATAATAATAATAATAATAATAATAATATTATTATTATTATTATTATTATTATTATTATTGGGCAACTTGTTTGGAATTCTCATAACCTTTTTTTATCAGATTTCAACAACCCTCTTCTTGGGAACAGTCAGCCCGGCACCTTTATGACACTGGCCTTTAATTTTCAACACTGTAATTACGTTGTTACCAAGACATCCAATTCATACAGCACAGAACTGCATAGATAATATCTCGGGAATATATCGTGCGAATTAGGATCACGAAACGAAAAAGAAAAAATTTTAATAACCCCATGGAAAAGGAAAATGTCAATACGTTGGCAGTTTGTTAAGGTTACGTGACCTGTCAAAGCGCCGTCTGATGAACAGATGTAGCTACCATTAAATCGCGCTGGGCTGAAATTCATTGCCGACACAGCTCTACAACATTGCTAGCTCTATAAGGAAAGGCAACATTTGGGGATTATAAGCACAGAGAGGAAAATTAATGATGTAGAACATTAATGAATGAATTAATCAAACAACAGATGAATAAATATGACGTGAGGAGTTAAGGTAATACAGCAGTGGTGGGCAACGACTTCACAGATGTCTTTAACACGTAAAACAATAAAATTCACTAAGGATATTAACCACATCATTTACAAAATAGTATTCTGAATACATTAAAACTGTGACGCTGAGAAATATAAGCTAAAATTTGTCTCGCCAGAGCTTGCTTCTTTATCCTGCCAGTGTTTGTCAAGGAAAACTAGTCTTATATATACCTTATTTTGTGCATGTTTGGTGGTGCAAGTGACGCCCTGCGCTGCTGACACATTTATCAGCCGAGCGTACTCTATACTTGTCAAGTCCCTGTGGTGTCTTGCCGCACGATTTTGCCTTAGAGACCTTAAGTTTGTGTAGAGAACGGTAATTAAATCATAAGAAAAGGAAGACACCCAAGGATTGATAAGCTGCTGGAGCGTGAAGTGAAAAAATTACCCTTTTATCATTCACTACCAAGAAACTGAAGGAAGCACAGTACCACACCCCGATGTGTTGGGAGGTGTCATATATATATATATATATATATATATATATATATATATATATATATATATATATATATATATATACACTTGAAAAGGGGAATCTACTTCAAATTGTTGAAAACAAACATTGAAAAAAAAAAAAAAATCGCAAGCGGAGAAAAAACGTAAGGTTTTCAACTGTGCCGTAAGACTTGAAAATCATAGAAATTACGTAACGTAAGATTTCATATGGTAATCTCAGCATAGTTTTAACTCTTCTCCTTCCCGGATATCTACCGCACTAAATTTATCTAACAACGCCACACACACAATCTTGAAATGACTGTGAATACACATTTAAAATTAAAAACACAAAACAATGTCAATTAAGCAATACAGAAGACAACTTACTTATGAAGACATGCGCTGGTCAGGTGACTGGGATGTAGTTTCCACGCCTCGCCTTCCACCTCAAGCCTTCCTGATGAACAACACACAAGGCCATCCTGATGACTTATTACGTACACTGCGTCTTCTTCTTGTGACCTGTTCCGCTTTGTATGGCTTCTTAGCTCGTCCAATGGAAGCTAGAGAAAATATTAAGCTTCCTTCAAAGGTCAAACACTTACAGTATATATCACTACTTCACCAACCTGACGCCAACTAAGCAGTGAACACGTGCGTGATGTGCAATAAGAGATTAGTTGACAGTACGCATATAGGGACGGTCGCTAAATTTAATCACTTTCTTTTCCAGATTAACATTCTTATACAGCATATCAACCATCAAAACACAAAGATATATCTGAAAGTATTCCTATTAAAGTGATTAATATAGACCCATGGAAGAAATAATCATCTCAAGCTTGCCCAGGAAACAGTACAGGAGTAAAGATGATTCCAGTTGGTCCTGCTGGTGCCAATTCAAGGAAATAGGGTTGAAATATTAGCGATAAACAGTTTTTCGTTGTATTAATGTCATGTATATTTTCAGGCGTGTGGTAACAACGTAGACTACATTGCACATGATTATAAAATGTGTGTATAATGCATATACTGTAAAAAAAAATGGATGAAAAGTCAATAAAGGTACACAATAGACAAAAAACATTCGATAGAAAATTTAGATAGGCTACATCCTCGATTTGGATATTGATATGTAACTATATATATTTATTCAATACATAGCCAAAAGCATACTCTTATCCCTTCATAACATCCTAACATGAACAAGGATACACGTACACATTACCAATACCCCACATACTGCCACGGGTCAAAACATTACAACGCGAGTTCAGAAAAATGTAGTGATTATCGTGCACATGAACAGCCTTCTCTTGACTCCATGCTTATGTACAAATATTTCACGTCTTCATGGCACACACACACACACACACACACACACACACACACACACACACACACACACACTAAAGTAACTTCAACAATGCCTCAACAAACACTTTTCCTCTTTATAAACTACTATACTTTTCGTTTTAGAAGTCCAATCATCTCTTAACACTTCCAGTAATACCAACCCTCCCCACGCAGCCTACCTAATGACTGCGCTAATGCCCTAAGCACCACGTGTACGTACAAAAACTATTACACTATAAATATTAACAGTGTGGAGAATACAAGGAATAAGTAGGTCATAATATCTGGTACTAGTCTTGCCATATCAACGTTCATACTGAAAACGCTGAGAATCGTCCGTTTTCCTCATTTCGTCGTGTTTTCCCTAATTTTATTGAGTATTCCTTCGTCTGTTATAGTGTGGAGGGAGGTACACTCAATGGGCGAATCTGTAGTAAGGGCTGGTGACAGGAGAATGTCGCGGGGGCTCGGCGTGGTGGTGGGGCGGTTGCAGTCTCGCCTTCAACACTCTGGCCTTGACGCAGGAGTAGAGGGAGAACAGCATCGCCACTAGTAATACCGTCAGGAGCACACCAAACGCCAGGATCATCTTATAGGGCGTCACGCAGAACATGTTTTCATCACTAGGGAGGGAAAGGAGAAGCGAAATGTAGTGAAATAGTGAAATAGCTAATGACCAATGATACCTAAGCGACTGATGTTCCTTTTGTTCGGATGACCTGCAGCCTGCCCCTACCATTGCTTATTTCCTCACCACTTGGCTATTGCTTTCGCAGTGCAGAGGCATCATACTATACTTAGGAATTGTTTGTGTAATCTGCTGGTGAGACAGGAAAATCAGGGATGAAGAATAAGTATCGCAGGTGTTCTTATCATCCAGTGCATGTGATGAAAATTTAATGACACTTCTTTTGTGTGTCATGAAATTCAATAATAATAATAATAACAATAACAATAATAGTAACGATGATAATAATAATAATAATAATAATAATAATAATAATAATAATAATAATAACAATGATAATAATGATAATACAAACGACATTTCTTTATAACAATTAGGAAACTAATAAATCCGTTTTACTGTCGATTGACATAGCTAAGGTCTCGTTTCCTCTAGTTACCCACCACCACCACCACCACCTGGCTCTTACCACTTACACATCTATTTCTTATATTAAATCTTAATAAAAAAATAATATAATACGCTTTCTTCACATAGATGTATCATTCAACCCTGTAACTGCCGGACTCTCTTACCTAGATAATAAACATGAGGCGTATTTTTAATTCATTTAAGCTGTAAACTGCCTATATCTAACACACATCACCAGTCTCACCAATCCTTTCGTTATTTATAGTCTTCTGATAAACATGAGCTATATTTTCTCATCAACCTACTAACGTATTAGTAACTCGCACATCTTCCCTATCAGTGTCTATCACCAACATCAACATCACCTGTCACCTTGATAATCTCACCTGAAAAAGTTTACGGAATCCACAGCGGGGCCTCGGTCCGTCCGGTACTGCTTCACGAGGTTCGGTTGGCTCTCGATACCCGGGGCTCGAACCTCCACGGAATTGAAGACCTCCACCTTGTCCACGATTTTGTTGGTCAGCGCTCGGTTGTTGCCTCGCGGTGTCTGGAAGGAGCAAGCATGATTTGAATACAGTAACTACTATATACATATTGACGCGCCATGATGCAAGGACAGGGTTTAAATTATATGTTGAGGACTCAAACTTACTATACTGTTTATCTTCCCTTTTCTTAATCAATATTTGTTAATTGGATGTAAAGTGGATACTGTGTTCAATACATACACATCTATTCATCATCCTATCTTTCTTTCCATGTACTTTATTTTCTTTTTTTACGATCTATTTGTCTATATTTATCTATCTGTATATACATCTATCCATTCATTTATCTACGCACTTCAAACTACCTTTTTTTATTACATTTTTAATCGATTTATTTGTCTATATACCTATCTGTCTACATGATATAACAATTTATCCATGCATTCAAATACTACGTACTTCAAACTACCATTATAAACATACGCATATTCTTGTATATATCTAAATATAGAGGGAGAAACACTTTCGAGTAGGTGCAACACATTACTCGAGAAGGTTGAAATCTAGAGTATGTGTGCACACCTGTGGAGGAGACGTGACGAGGTCCTGCAGATCGTGAACAGGCTGGATACTACCCTGGCCACTCCCACCCATGCGCCGCCCGATACGGTTGCTAAGCCGCCCGCACACAGGCTGAAAACAAAGGTAAGTCATACACTGACACAAAGATTCCACTTCATAAATGCATGCCATCGACAGATGATGTTCCTTGAGTTTCCAAAGCCAAGTGCAATGCTTAGTTTAAGAATGGAATATGCTTTTGACGATCAATTTTCATATTCTCAATTATAGATATCTTCAAAATGATTAATGACCCGTATGATAACGAACATTCAAATGTGCTGAAGTGCCTAAATATTTTTTCAGCGATATATTTTGATATTTTAAGGCTAATCATCTTTAAAAATTATTCAAGAATAGTATGGTATACGTGTGATCAACTATCTACGTGTTAAATATACTTTTGGCGACCCATTTAGCATTAAGAAAATAAGTAATGACCATCAAAGTATCCACATTCCTACTTGATACTTTGCAGTGGTTCATGTAACAACGAGAGGGACACACCAGCTGACAGGCGCCCAGGCAGACCAGCACGGTGCAGCGCAGGTGTAGGTGGTCACGGTCTGGGAATTTAAACGCCTTGAATGACGCGTAGGCCACCTTGACGCCAGACCGTGGGTTGAACTTGATTCTGGGGAGCCAGGGTGAATATATTATATACACATATATATACACAAACATGTACTACATACATATACATACATTTAACCTGCAACTATTATTACTATCGGAAATAACTTCATTCTTGTCGTCATCGTCGTCGTCGTTGTTATTGTTTTAATTCATCTCTTTCTTTTTTTCCTCCTATTCCTGCTACAACTACTAATAATAATAACACTGCCACTACCAACACCACCACTACCACCACCTCTACTACTACTACTACTACTACTACTACAAACCACCACCATCTCTGCCACCACCACCACGACTCCTCACCTGAGCGGAGGCATGATCTCGTCGTCCACAGAGCAGCCGTTTTCGTCGATCAGCTCCTGGCTCTGGTCGTCTGAGCCGTCGTGGGCGAGGCAGGAGGTGATGCGGGTGTCCAGGCCCTTAGTCTGGCGCACCTTGAGCACCATGGTTGTGTCGTCACCCACCAGCAGGTGCTCCAACACGGGTTTGCCTGCGCCACAACACAACTGGTTATTTGTGGAGTCTCTCTCTCTCTCTCTCTCTCTCTCTCTCTCTCTCTCTCTCTCTCTCTCTCTCTCTCTCTCTCTCTCTCTATATATATATATATATATATATATATATATATATATATATATATATATATATATATATATATATATATATATATATATATATACTTGCTGTGTATTGAAAAAAAAAGAACTAAAAACCAAACAGGTAAAAAGGGAAGAAAAACAGTAAAACTTCTCGCTTCAAAAAGAAAGCCACTCACCGTCCATGGATGTGCCCTCCACGATGTCCATCCAACATGACACAGGTTCAGAGTTGCCTCCGTCCGCTTGCCTTCTGTGAGAGTAGTGAGAGACGTGTCACTGTTGAGGCTCTTCATGCATATCATTAGGAAGAAAAAAAAAAAAAAACGTTTAAATTCTCTTCAACCTCCGCAGCGGAAGACATGATTGACTTGCACATTTGTGAATAGGAAAGAAAGATCTACTCCATCGGTTAGATTCAAGTTCAAGTTCTTTTTCTTGGATAAGGGAAGAAAGCAAAATTGCAATTATACATTATTTACGGAAAAGAAGATGGAAAATGCGATTTCACTAATTCAAATGCAGGAGGATATGTGGCTGGCAAATTTGTACGAGAGAGAGAGAGAGAGAGAGAGAGAGAGAGAGAGAGAGAGAGAGAGAGAGAGAGAAATAAACAAACAAGGTACCATCGATTCGGACCCAGAAGTAAACACTGTATACGTAACAACACAAAGCAAGGCCAATCTGTCAACTCACGCCACATGAGGAGCTCTTTGGGGGCCTCCAGGGGCAGCCAGTCCCTCATCGCGTCCTGCTCTTGTGCCCGACTCCTTGATGAGGCTTTGCGACGAAGAGACACAAGCCGACGGAACTTTGAACTCTCGCTATCACTGACATCTGTGCGGTTGACGGGTGATGACGTGGAGGACGAGGAAGAGGAGGAAGACTTGCTACCAGAGGGACCCGCGGCGAGGACCAGCGTGGCAATGGAGTTGTTTTCAGTATTGAGGACGTCTTTGTGCCTGACGGGGGTGTTGTCGCCAGAGTCTTCGTTGATCACGTTCATCTGTAAGGCAGCGGGTGGTGGTGGTGGTGGTGGTGGTGCTTGGTTAGTTAGTTAGTTAAGGTTAGGTTAGGTTATATATGGTTTGATATTTAGTTAGTTGTTTAGTTTATGAGAGAGAGAGAGAGAGAGAGAGAGAGAGAGAGAGAGAGAGAGAGAGAGAGAGAGAGAGAGAGAGAGAGAAATGCAAAAGGAGAAGGAAAAGGAACAGGAATAGGAGACGAAGAAGAAAAAAAAGAAAAAAGTACAGTTCACCACTCATTGTCATCTCAAAAAAAAAAAGAATAAAAAAAAAAAAAAAATAAATAAATAAACATGTTCCCTTCGTGTTCTGACCTGAGCATGGGCCTTGAGCTCCCCTGCCGGCCTCTCCAACTTGCATCTCACGTACACCTGCTCGTCAATCACCTGCTGCACCCACTTGTCGAACTGGATGTACACTAGCAGCTCGTAGGTGTGGTGGCCGAACTGTGGAGGAAGGTCGTGAAGGCTTATGAGTGGCGAGGGATGAGGAGGAACCTTCGTCTTCATTGTCTTGGGTGTGTTCGTAGTATATTGAGTGTAGCATGATAGATAAAGGTTAATGTGTCAGCTGGTCTTTGTTTTTTCTTTGTGTTTCTTTGTTTAGCTGAGATTGTTTGTGTGTCAAGGAAGAGTGTACGTAGTGGTCTGTATATCTTTGTTGTTATTCATCTGATTTTGAGGATAACTGAGAATTGAGTATTTTCGTGTATGTTGAAATGTTTATCTATTTAAATTTCTTACTTACTTGGTTTTAGTATGGGAGGCTTTTGTCTGTGATAAAAAGTACAAATGTCGTAGTGATGGTGCCAGTCATTATCATAATTATTATCATTATTATCATTATTATAATCATTTTTATTATAATTATTATTAACATTATTATTATTGTTATCACTTGTCATAAAGGTTCCTATTAATATTTAGGTGCTACTTCTACTATTACTACTACTACTTATTATAACGTCACCTCCGGCCCTCACCTCGTCGTCGATAACCTTGACGCCACACTTCTGGGCGGACACCACGAGGGAGGTGGTGGTGTTGCCCTGGCCAACCTCCCGGCAGCTGTTGGGATACCCGCGGGCGTAAACCGACCCGAAGAAGGCCTCCTCGGTGCTCACGTCCACTGTCAGGGAGCCGCGGGAACACCTGCTCGACACACCTGTTGGGAAGTCACGCATTTTTGTTTACTATCTACGTATTAGATATTTACTGACTATTTTTCTTTTTTTTTTTTTACTCTTTTTGACACTAACTTTTCTTTCAAGTCTTCTTTTCCGGTTTTCTTTCTTTTTTTTGTATCTTCTCAACATTTTTGCTTCCCCACTTTTCTTCTTTATCTCTCTCTCTCTCTCTCTCTCTCTCTCTCTCTTATACTTACCTACGAACTTATTGGAGAGTGAAGCTTTGATGGGCGGCTCTCGGTGATGCCCCAGCGCCGCCACGCCCTCAACCTGCGGAAGAGGAGAGAGGGCGTTATGGAGTTACAACCTCCTTCACCCCGAGCCATTCCGATCACTGCTTCCTCAGGGCAGTGACTCAAGATTTCTTCGTCTGCCGAGTTCCCACGATCTACATGTGGCTTTATGACTTGACTATGACACACACGGGAGGAAATTCATCTCTCTCTCTCTCTCTCTCTTGTGTGTATGTGTGTGTGTATGTCAGTGTGTGTGTGTGTGTGTGTGTGTGTGTGTGTGTGTGTGTGTGTGTGTGTGTGTGTGTGTTTCAGGGGGAAGATCTGGCTCATATTTGTTTGTTTGTATATGTCTGTATGTTCGTCTACCTATTTGTCTGTCTGTATCTCCGTCTGCCTGTCTGTCTATCTGGCTTCATTCATTGTACGTGTATAGGCACATAGGCACGTAAATACATACATTCATCTTCACCTCAGTCTCCTTCCGTCCTGCGCCTTATGACGTCATCGGTGGGCGCCTTGCATCATTCACACACTCAACGGTCCCCAGCATTACGGCATCAGCATCACTCACTCACTCACTCACTCAACTCGCTCACTTACTCACTCACTCACTCACTCACTCAGCACCATAACACCACCACCACTCACTCAAGCCTTCCAGTACCACAACGCCACCAGCATCACTCATTAACTCACTCATTCACCACCACAACCCCAATATCACTCACTCACTCACACAGCACCACAGCGCCACCATTATGTATTCACTCACTCAGTTCTCCAGCACCACAGCACCAGCACCACTCACCACTAGCATAAGCACAGTCACCATCACAACCACCACCGCCGCCACCGCCATCTGCCCCACGCCGCCAGCCATCAACTCGCGTCCTGGAAGATAAGTAAAGAATGAAATGAATATGGCGATAGTGATAACGATAACAAGAATACTACTAATAATGACACAACAACAGTGAATAAGTGAATCAGTGAATAAAAGTAACAATGATGATAAAATAATTGTGAGCTCCGAGACGTGGCAGTAAATTACCTCATTTCATTAAAGTCGACGCGTTATACAGTGACTATCATTCCATTCATTTATGCTTCTTTTGTATCATAGCCCCTGTACTCTGCCTCTTGTCTTTATTAACTGCATAATATTTGTCGGCTTATTCTGTTCATTCCGAGAGTAAGCTTGCATTTTCTAATTAATTTTTCGTGTATTTCACCATTCCTCATTTTCTTTTTATATAAACTTGAATAACACGCAATACCTTAACATCCGAACTATTTTGTAATACATTTCTCTTAGCTTAAAATCTCCAATGTTTCCGTGCTAAACTTGTCGTTTTTTGCAGACTTCCTTTAACAATCTCCTCTGTTACCTCTCTTCATCCAGTCCTTCTGTCCTGCACAACTCGAGGAATGCTAATTTTAAGAAACACTAATGAAACGCGTAACAGGAAAAGAAGGTGCAACGCTGTGACGTCAGAAGGCAGGGTGCGTTGTGATGCCGGCCCCATTCCTGCTACTGAGAGTCACTGGCTGCGCGGTCATCATCTTCAGGAAATAGCGATGCTGCAGCGGGAGGAGGAGGAGGAGGAGGAGGAGGAGGAGGACGAGGTCTCACTGCGTAGGTGTGAGAGGAACAGGGGGTGAAAGGGAGGGAAGGAGGCAAGTCACTGAATGAAACACGTGGGTGGTGTAGTGGTGGTACTGGTGGTGGTGGTGGTGGTGGTGCTAGTAGTACTCTCCCTTCCCCTTCTCCTCCTCCTCCCTCCTCCTCCTCCTCCTCCTCCTCCTCCTCCTCCTCCTCCTCCTCCTCCTTCTACCACCTCCGCCTCTCCTCTCTGCCCCTTTCTCGAGTCACGGTCAACGAACGCACCGCTACTCTGCAAATAATGTTTTCACTTCTATTCTTACCTTCCTGTGTGTGTGTGTGTGTAGGTGGGTGTGGGGGTGTGTATGTGTGTATGTGTGTGTGTGTATGTGTGTGTGTGTGTGTGTGTGTGTGTGTGTGTGTGTGTGTGTGTGTTCAACGATGATGAACAACAACAACACAACTTTCTTTCTTTCTGTCTCTCTTTTATCGATGTCACCCTTCTGCTGGAGCTCCAAATTCTATGAACCAATGTTACAACGAATCGAGACATTCACTCACGAAACGGAAAATGAAGAACAAACGATAACGAATAATAAGGAGGATACGAGAGGAACAGCCACCACCGACCCGAGAAGTGAAGTATTGGATGGGAGAGAGGGAAAGAGGTCACGAGGAACAGTTAGGAATGTCCCTACAAGTTGACAAGATTCCAATAACTTTTCCTGGTGAGCCGCATCACCATCCCAACAACATATCTGAATGTAATAAGTTGACTACCCCAGTGGCACGTGAGTTACAACACTTTGATTCTCTCTGGATTCTTTCTTGCTCTCGCCAAACACCTCCAGACCATGAAAAGAATAAAAATTAAATAAATAGACAAATAATGACACGGTAAATTTGAGCGCCGACGAGAGAGAGAGAGAGAGAGAGAGAGAGAGAGAGAGAGAGAGAGAGAGAGAGCTATATACCTACATGTGGAACGAAGCAAGGCCAGGTAAAGATAAATACTCGTAATGTGTATCAGTAAAGTGCGTCCCTTAGCTATAGAGTGGAGGCAAAATGGCTGTCATTACACTACCTGAGAAAGTCCACAACCACAGACCGACTATCTCCATGCACCACCACCACCACCACCACCACCACCTCCTCTTCCTCCTCCTCCTCCTCCTCCTTGTTTGCGTTCTGCAGCAGCCACCATCAGGAATTCTGCTCATCTGCGGGTCTGTGGGTGGATGGTCAACGGTGGTCACTGGGTCGCCCTCTCTCTCTCTCTCTCTCTCTCTCTCTCTTTCTGGCAGCGCATTGTTGTGATTTTATCTCTCTCATCGCTATTTGCCGCACCTTTCCTTAATCACTCGCCACTCTGCGCCATTTCTTCTTCTTTAAGCATTATATTAGGTAGAAATTGCAATGTTATCCTTTGAATCAACTTTCTTACTTGTAGACACCTGAACTGAGTTTTTTCATCATTTTTTTTATTTATTATTTTTTTCTTTAGTGTTGTGAATTGTATATCGCAGAGAAAGAGTCAATGGTGAGTGAAAAATGAAGATCCACTTTTCATTCTTCAGTTGTATAAGATGCTGAGATTACTTTAGAATATCTTAAGCGTATATGTAAGTGTCTATATGTTTACCGTATCTAAACGATAAACTTTAAAAATATAACTGAAGAATAATCGTAACTGCACCAATAAGAAATGTTCAAAAGTACATAAAGATCTTCACTAATATGAATCTAACCTAACATCATCATTTGTATCTTAGGAAAATAGTACGATTCATCACCACTTGGAGTAAATTCATCTGTCGGCTGTCCGTCTAATCCAGACCACCCAAACCAAACTTCCTGTCTCATCTCTCCATCTAGGTTTCTGCTTGCCTTGCCGTCTTTTATCGTTCTCAGGTTGTGTTTTTATGTTATTTTCACCGTGGATTTGTTATCTATTATTTGCCCGTGGCCATATTTCCTTTACTTACATTCATTTCATCTAGTATCATTTCACTTTATTATTTCATCATTAATTTTTGTGGTGCGTTGAGGTTTAATCAGAAAACAAGCAAAGTTATTTCTTCTTTTTTTTCTTTTAAGTTAGCGTGACGTCACATATTAGAGTCAGTCGATGGTAAAGTTTTGTGTGTGTGTGTGTGTGTGTGTGTGTGTGTGTGTGTGTGTGTGTGTGTGTGTGTGTGTGTGTGTGTGTGTGTGTAAGTGCATGTCTTTCTTTCCCTACTCATCCTAGCACACATCAGCAATTTTTGAGTTTGTATTACGTGGTATTTTCTCCATATCCTCCACTTCCTTGTTGACAAAAAGCCTGCAGGGATCTTAACCTTTCAAGCTGCTCACGATTTTACTTCCTGCATCACACCAGAACGTGAATATTTGTTGGGCGCTGAATTATAACAAAACGAAGCAGAAGAAGAAAAAAAAAACACACACACACACACACACACACACACAGAGAGAGAGAGGCGATAAAGAGGAAAAATGTATAGTTTCAAGCAAATCCGAATAAATATAGATGCAAAAACGGGAATATACGTTGCATATAAACCCTGTATATAAAAAAAGGAATGAATAGATAAATAAATAAATAAATGAACAAATAAACAAATCTAAAAACAAATAAAAACAATTAAAATGAATACTGGTAAATAGTGAACCAGCATCCTTCACCTTCCATTTCATTTCATCCTAACCATTTATTCTAATTCTGGATAATCCTTTTGGCTCTACTCTTTCGGGATGGGAACCTTTAATCCCTTCTCCCTGCTTTTTTTTTTTTTTTTTAACCAAGAACACACATCAATGAAATAAGACAAACACATCATTCATACTTATATCCTTCTTTTAAAAAACTTCATTAATTCTGGATAATCCTTATTGGCTCAAATCTTTTTCCAGGCTCTTTGTAGCCTAGAATCTAACAATCATGAAACAGACCAGTCATTCTTACTTATCCCTCTCAAGACTTTTCATTCATTTTCGATATTTTTTTTTTTTTTGACTCTATACTATTCGGGAACTGGAACCTTCAATCTCTTTTCCCATATAACCGCATATCCACAAGATAGGCAAACACTCATTCTTACTCATCTCTACCTCCTCCCATCCACACATATTAACAAATCATTTCATCTACGAGGCACATGAGGCACCGTGACAACTTTCCATTTATCCCCGAAACCGAGGCGACACTGACGGTCGTGTTGTGGGTCCCGTGGTGGTGATGCGAGTGGCGGGGTGTCACGAGAAGTGTTGGGGGCGGTGGTCATGGCCGGCGTGGTTGTTCGAATACAAACGAGCGCTTTAATTGCACGTGAGGACTGAATGACGAGTGGGAATGGAAGGTGAATGGTGAAGGGTTGGACGTGTGTAGCTTGTTGCTGTTCTAAAAGTTATGAAGAAAGAAAGAGGTTTTTATTTTTGCACGGTAGTAGATTCTGATCTGCAAATTCTGTGTACTGTACTGTACGAGAGAGAGAGAGAGAGAGAGAGAGAGAGAGAGAGAGAGAGAGAGAGAGAGAGAGAATTTTACTCCTAGCCTACTTCTGAAGTAATAGATAACAGACATTAAAAATTCGGAGATAATTCAAAACACAGTGCATATCTCTTCCCATTCCCCACCCATGCACTCACTACTCGAAAGAAAAAAGTAAATAAATAGAAAGGATACCTCTGATATGCGTAAAATTCAACACAATCAGTATCACAAAACTACTTAAAATAAGTGCTTAGTTTATCTGATACAGATGAAAACATTCTGGCGTATGCATAGAAGAAAAAAATGGACTTGTCTTCTTGCACGTCTTCTTGCGGAATTTTAATGGTCGTGTCTCTGATCCGTGAGAGGAGGAGGAGGAAGCTGAGGTGTCTGTCTCGCCTGCTTGTGACACATCTGGCGTGATATCCACCGCTAAACCTCCTCGGGCCCGTTACTCTCCGCGTGCTGGAGTGAGGAAAGGAGGAGCAGAGCGAGGAGTAAGGATAGCAAGCACGCCATGGGAGGCAATGACAGTCACAGGATCCTGCCATCAGCTCATCCTTCTTCCTGGTTCATGCTTCGAGACAGGAATCACATTCTCAGTCGTTCTGCCGTCATATGCCGTCTATCTTTACCGCTCTGGTAAAATTCCATCTTAATAAGAGTGACGTAGGCAAAATTTTCATGGTCAGTATAATCAGGACGAGACATGAAACAATGAGTTTAAGTTTGATAAAGTTATATAGAAAGATTATATATATATATATATATATATATATATATATATATATATATATATATATATATATATATATATATATATATATATATATATATATATATATATATATATATATATATATATATATATATATATATATATATATATATGGAGGAATTCGTTGTCAATTCACATTGGTAGATGAATGAAATGGACTCCATAACAAGGTTGTTAATGTTAGGTCATTGTGGAATTCTAAAACATGATTGGATAAATTTATGGATGAGGATGAGAGAAGTAGGCAGGTTTCATGCAGATATTGGAACACGTAGGCCCAATGGCTTCTTGCTGCTTCCCTTACTTTCTCATGTTCTTATTCGGAGTTTCCTTAATGGTCAACACGGACATTTAGACACAAAAAGAGAAAATTTCAGGTTAATGTTGCCTTTTCCAGCCCATAAAACTGTTTAAAAGGATGTGGCGTTAAGATAAGTAATTGTGGCAAAGGCTTCCTAATAGTGAAAAGATACATAGACTTTGGTTAAAATTCTCGGGATATCAAAATTTTCATTGGGTTTTATTCCAGCGACAATAAAAAGAATTTGTACACCATCAGTGAGGAAAAAGATATGTGAGAAGCTGACTAAAGATCTTTATAACTTACAGAAATAGTCCTAATGAAAGAACAAAGCCTTATCAAAATACACTTTAGCTCCCTGGTGACCGCTCCCCTAACACCAGTACGCTCTGGATGCGCCAGGGTGGGGTGGAAGGCCCCAGTCACGTGAGACAGTCCCGCTGGAGCAAAGAGCAAGAAGTGTTGTTTTTCGGAGTCGTCTTGATAACGCGGCGTGAAGGAGGCAGACCGAGCGGGGCGAGGCGTGTAGCTATTATTGGCGTAGTGCTGAACACACACACACACACACACACACACACACCAAACAAGGAACATCCGTGACTTTCAAAATACGAACCTTCAGTCCGAACATTCTGCTCTCTCACCATAACTATTTTCAAATGCCAGTGAGATGATAAGTCGTGTTTCCATGTGTGTTCTTTCTATTGATGGTGTAGAATTCTTGTTAAAGTACCATTCGAATCGTGAAAACATCCTCTAAAATCCAACTGGTCTGTTAAATGCAAAAGTAAGATGTAGAATATTAAGGGATTTATAGTGCTAAGTTGGAGACAAGACAAATGAGCTTAGTTGAAATTCTGGGTTAATACAAGATGAAACACGCATACACACTGCACGCGCACACACACACACACACACACACACACACACACACACACACACACACACACACAAACATAACAGGATGTGCATGTATATACACGCTGATACTCATACAAGTATTTAAACATGATAAAAAAGGGAGCACAAACAAGCAGTAGCTATACACCAACAAACGTCATTCAAACACATACGTAACGAAACCCGTTCATATACAAGCACACGATAAACGCGAACGATGCACGTACGTAACACACACACACACACACACACACACACACACACACACACACACACACACACACACACACACACACACACACACACAGTCCGGTAGCTCAGTGGTTAGAGCGCTGGCTTCACAAGCCAGAGGACCGGGGTTCGATTCCCCGGCCGGGTGGAGATATTTGGGTGTGTCTCCTTTCACGTGTAGTCCCTGTTCACCTAGCAGTGAGTAGGTACGGGATGTAAATCGAGGAGTTGTGACCTTGTTGTCCCGGTGTGTGGTGTGTGCCTGGTCTCAGGCCTATCCGAAGATCGGAAATAATGAGCTCTAAGCTCGTTCCGTAGGGTAACGTCTGGCTGTCTCGTCAGAGACTGCAGCAGATCAAACAAACAGTGAAACACACACACACGCACACACACACATGCACACAAACACTAGGAAGAAAACGGGCTTCCTTCAATGGCTTGGTCTCGGCCACAAGAACTCGGTCAGCGTGATGTGGCTCGCGACGTTCCCTCCACAAACAAACTAACTAACGGTAAACATTTATCCATGCTTGGTCACCTAAATCTGGAAATTGGCTTAAAGTTTGCGATCCTCGGGGGAAAACTCATCTCCAGCCACTGCCTCCGCCCCGGGCTTGGTCTATTTAAGAAATTTCCATATTGAAGTGCGTCGCGTCGCAGATTGGTGGATAGGGGATTCCTAAGGGCAAATTTTCACAGTTAGGTGTAATATTCTTGAGTGGTGAGGTAATGCAGTCATCAATAAATCTTTCTGCAAATTTTTCCGTAGTGTGGGTGTTACGTGCATCACAAAGCTCATCAGTACACACGCGCTGATCCTTCAATTACATGATTAAGGTTTCGGAGATCCACGATCGGTCCGCGGCACAAGTACCGAACTGTGACATTACTCCAAATCTTGCGACAAAGAGCCCCTGCTACACAGTAACATACATGCGTTGTAATCCGAACTGATTCACAAGATTCCATAGAAAAGACTGTCTCATTCTATTACACAGTAGATATACAGGGAAGGGCATCTCCGTATTGTTTGATTCCTTAGCGTGTACCCTATAAATTTTGCTGGTTGAAAAAGTAATTACGCACACCTCTTATCACCTGACGGGCGAGTTGGTGGCCCATGGACAAGGGGCATCTGTTTATTTGTGAATCTTAACTATTACAGTAATGTCATCCTTACGTTCACACTCATATTTAATTGAATATTTTTTGTCACGTCCCTTTAATCAGCCTACAAATTCTGGCCTGCTGACTTTCTTGTGTTCCAGCGTCCGGCAATACAGTTCTCGGTCTGGGATCACCGCCAGGCCGGAACGCATAGCCTGAACGCTTCACCGCAACGCCATGAGGAAAGAAATGACCGCTGTCGCCACGGTCAGCGCATGTGTGGGCGACGCCTACGCACTGCTGGTAGGCGAGATGCGGTGCGTGACGCTGACGAAGGAACTCGACCCCCTGAAGGGACGACCTGGACTGATGACATGACCATGAAATATATATAATATATAATCAAAGTGAGTCCTTAAGTGTGAATACGTTACTAATTGGACTTCGATTTTACTCATGAATGATTACATAATGACATGATGCTTGTTATTTAACGTAGTTCTTAACGACTTCACTGACCAATTCTAAAATCACAAGTTAAAAGGTCTACTGTATACACTTGATTATTCCCTTTCTTAGTTGTTGCCTTATTAATGATTTTTCAAACTTGCATTACGCAGAGGACTTTAACACGCCTAAGAAGGCAGCATCAAAGCGTGAAAACTAAAAAAAATTAAGCACTGTGCTACAGACATTGCATCTTGAGAGACAGGCTAAGGTGACGACCAGAGCGGAAGCAGTGAAACAGTGTGCCCATGTAGAAGCGAGACGGAAAGGGAGGAGGTATGTGGTTAAACTTGAGGTTACGAGGCCGACATTGCATAGCGGAGTGACAAAGGCAGACTCCTCTCCTACATGACGATCTGTCGCACACCATCAACCACTGGGGAAGGGAAGATGTCCGTGGAGGGTGACCGAGAGAGGCGCGGCACGAACGGTACACACAGCAAGAGGGAGGATGTCACGCGGCCCCACCAGGAGCGTCACGCCCTCCACACCCACACCACCACCAGCCACATCTACCACACTCACATAGCGCTCCCTTAACAGGGTGCTAATATTGATGTATTGTACAGGATATGTACTGCTGTCACATACCCAACATAAGGAAACCCGAGAAATTAAATCAAGATGTAGAGGTGAAGGAGGTTGTTTTTACATTAACACACAACATCAAGACTTTATGAAGGTTGAAGTATGAAAAACAAAGAAACAAGCATACGAGAGAATGAAAAAAAAAAAATAATAATAATAAACCGAATGTAGAAGTGAGTTAAATGTTATATCTAATACTTGAACACATGTATGGGTGGATGGATGGACAGGGAAGAAGGGGAAGAGATCACACTGAAAAAAAAATGTATAAAAATGTTACTTGTGTATGAAAGTGGCGATGAAAACCAGTGAAGAATCAAATCCTTGTGACGTATAACAGAACCGAGGAAAGTCAGTGAGATATCAAAATTAAACAATTCTCCTGGCGTATAAGACTGACAGGGAAGGTAATGCGCTGAGTCTTCCCCGCGCATACACACTTCCCGTTACCTGTAATAATGCTGAGTTCTGCGGCTGGATCTAATCACTGGGCGACCGGACGTGAGCGGGAGGGACGGAGGAACGAAGGAAGCAGCCGTGGGAGAGGAGGAGGTAAAGAGCTTCTCAGGAAAACATCCGCAAGAAGTGTTACGCGCATCATTACCGCCGAGACAAAACTGTTATCATCTGGGAGACGTCTGGGATTACGTGCAGTATAACAGCTTTTTGTTGGTGTGTCTTTGAAAGTTAACTGTTTCAGGAGTAGAGAGAGAGAGAGAGAGAGAGAGAGAGAGAGAGAGAGAGAGAGAGAGAGAGAGAGAGAATATATCAATCACGTAGTCATTTCCAGAATACATGTAGGAAATTATCATGGTTTTCGTGTCATTCATCTCGTCGGCTCGTCTCAGAGGTTGAGGTGCGTGAGTTAGCTACGAGCACAAGAATTCGTACTGTATCTCCGGCAGCCAGTACGTGAGAGGAGTCGGAGAGGGATTGGAGAGAAGGAGTGAGTGCGTGACTGCCGCTAGTTGTGCACACGCAACACACCGGGTTACGTCAATTTCCTAATATTTTTCATAACTGGGATTCGCTCCACTTGACCTATCACTGAATTGCGTTAGCTCATAGGGAATTAACACTTCCTCTCTCTCTCTCTCTCTCCAGCAAAATTTCCTTCTCTTTCAGCCGTAAGGTGTTGGCGTCACGTTTTAGTCCCCTCTCCCCCCTTGTTTGTGTCCCTTGCATCTTCCTTTGTTGACTCCCATCCCTCCATCTTTTGCAGTTGTGCCGCTATTCCATCCATTAATCTCACTTTCCATCTTCCCCTCGACCTGCTTCTCTCTACCAGCAGGGAACGGAACCAAATGACTCCGTTGTTGCGGTGCCTTATAGAACAATCAATCAGTCAATTATCCAACACAAACACACCCCATCAGTCTCGCCTCGCCTCATCACACTCCCGCAACAGACTCTTCGTTACGGATCCACTTTCTCCAGGAAGTCTCTATGATATCTGGTGATAATGGACAGGTGTGTAAACTTTTATGACAGGTGGTGTAACTGATGAGTTCTTCCGGAGAGTTTGCTGTTGCCAGTCAGCGAAGCCATGAGCACTTTGACGAGACCATCGCGGAAGTTTAAAATTAATTATAGTTCTTCGTTGGTTTCTTGTGGCAGTACTGACGTGTCGGGCGAAAAGAAAGGCGGGTTTATGATAGATAAGACACGGAGAGCTTTATGAGTAAGAGTAATTATGTCCAATGATCATAGATAAAGTAGGACAGTAGAATAAACAATACAGTAAACAGGGCATGGCAATAAAATCAAGTAAAATAAGCAGTAACAAGCCAACCGTGACAATAAAAATCAAGCAAAATAAACAATAACTTACGAAGCATGACGGGAAATAATTAAGCCAACTAAACTACATCACACAAAACATGAAGAAATACAGCTATCATAATTATTTTACCAAAGCACCGATCAACAAGTAATGCGATGACTTCAACCGCCACACTACTTAACCTAATTCCTCCCCTGTCATCTGAAGGAACCGAATGAATGGCATTTTCCGGTCTGGTCAAGTGTTAAGAGTGGAAACAGTTGAGCGGCATGTCTTCCTTCCGGCGGTCACTCAGCCTTCCCTCTGGCCGCCCGTGTGCAGCCCGCCACGGCGATAACGGTTCCTCCTTACAAGTTGCCTTCGACCTCCTTCAACTAAAACCTCATGAAAATATTACTTGACACAGATAAAATCCTTAGTCCTTACAGCCATTTTAGATGAGATAATGGTGTTATGTATGACATAGAATGATAAACATTCTCGTATGTAATAAAGGTATTGTCTATTGGGAGAAAATCCAAGTTGGCATCTTTAGCGCTCCCATGAAGGCAAGAAAACAGCACAGCGGGGTTTCTGGGATGAGGTAGTAGGGGGAGGGTGAACAAGGGGGCGGTGGGACGGTAGGCATAACTGTCAACACTAAGTTAATAACATTTCCAGCCGCAATACAGTAAGAACCATTGAATTATTACACGAGACAAGTTCATAAATAGTTAAAGACAACGATTTTTATGTCCCGACACGTATGATTGTTTGATTGCAGTGATGAAAAATATGATTAGGAACAGGGAGAATTATATTGAAAATGAACTACATAGCTGAAAACAAACCATAAAATTCAACAAATAAGCAAGGATAAGATGTGAATGGTAGACAAGGATCTAGCGCCTTGGTCTATAGTCTCGGGATGCTACGAAGACCAGCTATATACCTGATGCACTGCTTCCTCCTCACTGGACACAAATTGGTGGTTTCTGCATGAGTGACGTTCTACTTACATATATATCTAACGCAACCCAATTATGGTCTCGATGATGCAAACTTAAAGAGAGAGCTTTGTCATTGCGTTAATTACTAGTGTCTCGACAAATTTCACTAAATTATCCAGTAAGTTAAGCATGGCTAAGCATAAAATTCGTCTGTCAAAAGAAAAAATAATCCACTACCATTTATCGAAAAAAAAAAAAAAGTTTAATGTGTTCTTAAAGCAATGAATGTTTCAGTATCTATATTCCATGCTTGTTGTTCATTACCACTGTAATATATGTTCTGTACAAGAAAACATATTAGTGTATGCTCTGCTTTAATAACAATAGGTACGTCTAAAACACTCAAACCATCATTCCCTCTCATCACTCAAAACACATCGCATGAAAAGAAAACACACAAGAACAACTCCAATTATCTATATACACGCCTTGAGCACCTCAATATCAGCCCCACCAAGACACTATGACCTTCAACAACTCATTAATTAAAAAAAAAAACCTTGAGCAAGCAACCCTCCTCCCACCCGGTTCACTGTACTTTACCTTTGCCTGGGCCGCCGACAGGTGTTCCAGGGTACAGGTAAACTGCAATACCATGTAAACTCCAATGGGTTATTTGATGCGAATATACTAGTAACAAATTCTTGATGTATGACACAAGATGCCGGTGATGTTTTCAATTCCTAACAACACCAAGAGTTAGCACACTAT
>NC_059302.1:12501448-12506448 GCF_017591435.1 Portunus trituberculatus | reverse complement strand
AAGTAATGAAGATGAGGAAAATAATGAGAAAAGGACGGAGATCGAGAAAGGGAATTTCTACTGGAGGATTCTAGAAATGACACTAAATAAGTGGTATCATCAGAAGGAGGTTATGAAAGAGTAAAAAAATTAAGGGTAACTTATACTAATATAGATGGGCTGTTATCCAGTGTGTTGATGGTAAGAGATTATTTGAAAGCAAAAAAGACCGGATGTAATGTTCATAGTAGAAACAAAATTAAAAGAGGAGATCCATGTTAGCTTTAAAGAAGAGAGATACAATA
The DNA here is from genome assembly GCF_017591435.1 of Portunus trituberculatus. NCBI lineage: Eukaryota > Metazoa > Arthropoda > Malacostraca > Decapoda > Portunidae > Portunus > Portunus trituberculatus. The sequence goes on along the minus strand of NC_059302.1, from coordinate 12,506,164 downwards.
GCTGGAGAAGAGACAGGAAGGGAAAACAGGGATGGGGAGTGCTAATAATGGTTCGTGATAATATATGTGTGAAAGAAGTGCAATATGGTGATGGTATGGTGGAAGTAATGGGAGTAACAATCAAAACAGGAATTGAAAAAAAAAAGAAGAAAATCACAGTTACGTATGTGCCACCCAAGACAAATACATGGGAAACTGAGAAACATAAGGATATGCAAAGAGAGCTGATCAAGTGCCTAGATAACATGATAAGAAGAGATGGAAGAAAACTATTAGTAGGAAACTTTAACTGTGAAAGAGTAAACTAGAGAGAGATGGAACTAATGAGTAATGCTGGACAATGGAGTGAGAAGGTGTTACAGTTGACTAGAAGAATCAACATGGCACAGAGGGGGAAGAAGAACCATATCGTTGCTTGACCTAGTATGCACAAAGAAGCCAGAGCCCCCTCCCAGCATACAATACCTCAGTCTAATGGGAAGAAGTGATCATGTAACATTAGTGTTAGAAATGCAGGAAGAGGATGGGATAAGATACAGAGAAGATTAGAGAGATAGAGAGAGAGAGAGAGAGAGAGAGAGAGAGAGAGAGAGAGAGAGAGAGAGAGAGAGAGAGAGAGAGAGAGAGAGAGAGAGAGAGAGAGATTAAATTATGCAAGTGCAGGTTTTGAAAAGTTAAGAAAATTTTTTGCTGGTTGAATGGAGGAAAATTATGAACGGAAGGACAATACATGAGAAATATGAAATATTCCTACAGAAATATAATGAAGGAATGAAAAAATACGTACCTATCTATAGAATAAAGAAAAGTATACACGCTTGGTACAATGCCAGATGTATAAAAGCTAAAAAGGCAAAAGGTAAAGCTTGGAAGAAACTCAAAAAGCAGAGAAATGAAAATAACATATAGCAGTATATGGATGCGAGAAATTAATATATTAGAATAAGGAGAAAGGAAAAAAGAAATATTGAGAAACATGTGGTGCGAAAAAATGAAGATGAACCCAAGCTTTTCTACAGACTTATAAAAGGGTAAGATGAAGAATAAGGAAACAATAGAAAAAAATAATTGAAGGAGGGAAGATATACCAAACAACAAAGGAAATGAGTGAAATAATGAATGAGAGCTTCAAAACTGTTCACTGAAGAAGAAGAATTTGCAGAACCAAATAGGACATTGCATTGCCGAAGATTACAGGAAATCATAGAGCACAAAAAAGATATTGGAAGATTACTAGATAATTTGGATGTCAGAAAAGCAATGGGGCCAGATTTTGTATCAGGCTAGGCACTAAAAGAATGTAAAGAGCAGCTGTTAGATCCAATTTGAGAAATGGTTACAAATTCATTAAAAGAAGGGAAAGTACCACTAGGAAGGAAGAGAGCCAACATAATCCCAATATTCAAAGGAGGAAAGTCAAGTGATCCATTAAATTACAGACCGGTGTCACTTACAAGTGTTGTGGGGAAGATATGTGAAATTGCTATCAAAGAAAAATAGGTTAAATATTTGAAAGAAGAAAAAGTTATATCAAACAGACAATTTGGGTTCAGGACGTTATTATGTTTCTTCTGAAGAATAATAGGACTGGAGAGCAGAGACGGATGGGTGGACACAGTATACCTGGACACAAAAAAAAGGCATTTTAATAAAGTCCCTCATGGCAGACTACTTTGGAAGTTAGAGAGCATAGGAGGACTGAGAGGAACTTTTTTAGATTGGATGAGGGATTATTTGAAGGACAGAGAGATGAGAACTGTGATCAGAGATACATACTCATCTTGGGGTAAAGTAACAAGTGGAGTGCCACAAGGGTCAGTGTTAGTCCCCATTATGTTCCAGGTATATGTAAATGACATACAAAATGGGGTGAACAGTTATATTAATTTGTTTGCTGATGATGCAAAATTGCTAAGAGTGATCAAAACCCAAGAAGATTTTTTGCTGCTGCAGGAAGATATAAACAAATTCTATGGGTGGAGTAAGAAGTGAAAATCAGAATTCAATGCCATGAAATGTCATGTAATGGAATTGGGAAAGAGTAAGAAAAAACGGGTACGGAACTGATGGGAGAGGAACAAATAATGAAGACTAAAGGGGAAAAAGATCTGGGAGTGATTATACAGGAAAATCTGAACCTTGAAAAACACATAAGTAAGATATTTGTATTAGCAAATAAAATGTTGACTAATATTAGAGCAGTATTTCAATTCATGGACAAAAATATGATGAAAGAAATCACCGTAAGCATGATACGTCCAAAGCTGGAATATGCAGCAGTGGTGTGGTCACCGAGCTTTAAAAAAGATATTTACAGGAGAAATGTGCATAACTTTAAAGAAAAATTGGATAAATGGAGACATGGAGATATGACACTGTGAGCCTCGCTCGAACCCTGTACAATACAACTAGGTAAAAATACACACACACACACACTCTGCATCACCATCTCCACAACGAAAGATAGGTATATATATATATATATATATATATATATATATATATATATATATATATATATATATATATATATATATATATATATATATATTGTTGTCCTTTGCAAGTTTCCCACTTGCATAAAAAGTTCTTTTTATACAATAAATGATTTTTTTTAACACCAGCACCAGCTGGTACTTAAAATTCTTACAGAATATCACCCTCTAATCTAAGTCTTAAACAGTCTCCAAATCATCATATTTCATTCAATACAAGCATGGAAGACACCTAAAACAAAATGAATCATCTATACAAACTGTTAAAAAGTAATTGTGACTTGAAATAAATGAACTGAGACAAATATAAAATAATACTGAAAGTTGACAAGCAGGGACAGGCAGTGCATCTTGGCAGGAGCCGGTGATGACGTCATATCGTGGCAGTTCGTGACGTCACTCCCTCATCCACTTTTCCTAACTAGACCTTCATAACACATATCATCCAATTGTGGATAGATTTCAACAATAGATATGAAAGACTAGACTGCACTTTGTGATCTGTGTGGCTTGTAATGAGTAAGAGATGAGGCAGATAGTGGCGAAGACAAAGAGACAACGGGTTAGAGGACTGATTTGTTATGTATTGAAGGCTTGGATTATTATTATTTTTTCCAAGTGTCTGCAGATGTTAGTTCACTGATATGTTGTCCTGGAAATTAGAAATGTTAGTTACATGGCACCACCGTGAACTATTGATGAGTTGCACTAATATATTACTATTTACGTTTCAGCAAGACCATTTGGTGGTTGGCAGCTGTTCCTGTCACCAGTAGCATGCACCCACCCACCCACACACACACAAAGTATAAATAGTTAACCTCTGATTACTGACAGGCTACAGAAAATATTCTTTATGTTACCATTACTAGTATCTCTATCTTGGTCTTCACCACTCACTGCCTCTGTTACTGCCAGCCAGCAGCATGTTATCCTGCTAGGTCACAGCCAGCTGGGCGTGGCTGGTGGCTCATGGGCCTCCCCAGCCTGGCCCACCACTAACCACTAACAAGCGACCATGATGTCACAATCAACAACAATACAATAATGTCAATATAATAATGCTACTATAAAGTAATCTGCAAACTATTTGCTACCATTATTGTACAACAATATACTATCATAACACAAACCACAATAACTATGTATACACAAGTGCTGCAAGCTAGCCAATATGTGACATACCACACAAAATAAAAACTTTTCTTTCCATGTGTTTGCATGTATGTATGTATGTATATTGTATATTCGGTCTTTACTTGATGAAGAGGTTTTCTTGCTAGCATTTCAAATAAAAGTGACATCTGTCATCCTTGTTTCTTGGCAGTGGCCATTTGCTACAACTGCCACTGACTGGCTGCCATAGCTCTGCCTGCCATCTTCCCCTCTCTCTCTAAACCCACCTTCTCTCTCTCTCTCTTTCGTCTTGTCATATATGAGACATTCAAACAATGAAACATATGTGTTAATGAAAGTAGCCTACACCTAATGAAGAGTTATGCGAGAGAAGAGACTAATAAAATCTTGTAGACTACATTCAGGCGCTAAACTTTTCTCGGTGGTGTGAAATTGCCTCCACAGTAAAAGCAATTCTTTGGAGAGAGAGAGAGAGAGAGAGAGAGAGAGAGAGAGAGAGAGAGAGAGAGAGAGAGAGAGAGAGAGAGAGAGAGAGAGAGAGAGAGAGAGAGAGAGAATCAGCACTAGTATAATACTGTACATGTTAATATCAATATAATATAACTGAGAACAATTATATATGCATAGACAGATATGTATGGATCCATATACCAATTACATAAATCTAATCTGAACGTAGTATACTAATTTACAAGCATACTAAATAATTTTACATGAATTTCAATATCAAAATTCAAAATATGTAAATTAGAAAAAAACAAAACTACCTAATAATGTATATATAATAACTAATATCTCTGCTATTACTTTTATCATTTGTCAAATAATCAAATTGGGTGTTAAAATTTACTCAAATGTTTCTGGACCAATAAAAAGTAGAAATGAATGTATATATGATGAGACAGGCTGTGATCACATCCATGTTTCCAAAAAGTCATAAAACCTGAGAATTGGTATCTGCATACCATGCATTTCTGGCTGACGGTTTTGGCACTTTTTCTACTCTTTGGAGAGCCAGCGCTCAAGTGGGCTTTTTTCTAACTTTCTTTTTTTTGCCCTTATGAAGTGATGCTTATAGGTTTCT
>NC_059302.1:12443948-12498948 GCF_017591435.1 Portunus trituberculatus | reverse complement strand
TGTAGAGTCACGAGTTCTGGTGGTTCTTTTAGCTTGCAAGGAAGATGAGGTCTCACTAGCCTTCTTAATAGAGTCTCTTGACTTGAAAATAGTAGACAGTAGATGGAGTCAAGCCATGGTGGGAAGCAATGTTATTAGTTTTCTGGCCTTTCTCTTGTCTGTGAATAATACCCAGCTTCACTTCGAGAGTAAGACACTTCCTGGTCTTCTTAGGAACGTTAGGCCACATTGCAGGGGTTTTGGTGGTAAGTTGAACTAAGGAAGATGAGCTGCTGGTGACGCTGTTATGTTTTGACTGGGCAGTGAGTGGTGCATGTGATCTTGATCTTGATCTTGATGCTACAGGTGACACAGAATTTCTTCTGAGTCAGGCCTTTGTATCGGCAGAGCCTGTGTTGTCCACGAGAGGCTTGATCTTGATCTTTATTCTACAGGTGTCTCAGGATTTCTCCTGAGGCAGGCCTTAGTACCAGCAGCTCCTGATGTATTCAAAAGCCTGTCAGCTTGCATGATACAGTGGGGCTTTCAAATTTGGAAAAAAATTACCTGGATAAAACTTCGTTAAAGCGAGTTTGGTGTTCGTTAAACGAGTAGATGGTAGTAAAATGAAACCTTTGTTATAGCGAAATTTAGTTGTGTGAACCTTCGTTAAACGGGGGTTGCCTGTACATATATATATATATATATATATATATATATATATATATATATATATATATATATATATATATACACACAGGCAAATCCCACTTAACAAAGGGGTTACGTTCCTAAAAAAACACTTCGTTAAGCGAAACTTCGTTAAGCGAACCATTATAACAAGTTTAACCCCTGATTTGAACTTCCATTGAGAGTAAGCAAAGCGAGAGTGCATCATAGTACAGTAAAAGGTTTAATGAAAGAAAAAATTATGAAGTTAAACATTTAGGTAGTTTAATTTAAGTCATTATAATGTACACTAATGTATGTATGTACGTAACTTTATAATGTTGATGATCTTAACTTTATGAAGGGAGGGAGAGTGAAACGGGAAATACACTAACCGGCAACCTGTGGAATGTAAACAAAGTGCGCATCATGGTACTGCATACAAAACTTATGTACCACATTTCCACAAGGCTTTCCATTTTATCCATTGTAGAGTCACGAGTTCAGGTGGTTCTTTTAGCTTTCAAGGAAGATGCGGTCTCACCAGCCTTCTTAATAGAGTCTGCTGACTTGAAAATAGTAGACAGTAGATGGAGTCAAGATGGTGGCAAGCAATGTTATTAGTTTTCTGGCCTCTCTCTTGTCTGTGAATAATACCCAGCTTCACTTCGAGAGTAAGACACTTCCTGGTCTTCTTAGGAACGTTAGGCCACATTGCAGGGTGTTTTGGTAGTAAGTTGAACTAGGGAAGATGAGCTGCTGGTGTTGCTGTTATGTTTTGACTGATCCTGAACTTGATCTTGACTAGGGAGTGAGTGGTGCGTGATCTTGATTTTGATCTTGATGCTACAGGTGACGCAGAATTTCTTCTGAGTCAGGCCTTTGTATCGGCAGCGCCTGTGTTGTCCATGAGAGGCTTGATCTTGATCTTTATTCTACAGGTGTCTCAGGATTTCTCCTGAGGCAGGCCTTAGTACCAGCAGCTCCTGGTGTATTCAAAAGCCTGTCAGCTTGCATGATACGGTGGGGCTTTCAAATTTGGAAAAAATTACTTGGATAAAACTTCGTTAAAGCGAGTTTGGTGTTCGTTAAACGAGCAGATGGTAGTAAAACGAAACCTTCGTTGTAGCGAAATTTTGTTGTGTGAACCTTCGTTAAATGAGGGTTGCCTGTATATACATATATATATACACTCAACCCTCGATTTGCCGGACCTCCATTTGCCGGATTTCGGATTTGCCGGACAAGAGTCTGTGGGAAAAAAAAAAAAAAAAAAAAAAAAAAAAAGTCCGGGACAAGTCAATTTCAAACTACCGCGCCAGACAAAGTTCGCAAATCGGGCACTATAGATGGCAGCGCGGGCGGACATACACGTCTAGTACTGGACTGTAAACAAGTCTGCCGCGTCACACGAGTGTTGTGCTTACGTGCTTGTCGTGGATACACCTCTTCTTCACAATGATGCCACCCAAAAACCCACCAAAGAAAGTAACCAAGTGTACAGCTAAACCTGTGCACCTTTCTGTGTCGCAAAAACTGGAACTTTTACGTAAAATAGATGGAGGAATGAGTGTTGCCCAAGTCTGCGAGCTGTATGGGGTGAAAAAACAGACAGTTTCGGACATAAAAACTAGACGAAACTACTGAAGCCGCCACTAGACCACACGGGATCAGATATCTACCATCAATATATCTACAGTAAGGTAAATGCTAATAAAAAAAACAGTACAGATGTGTGTCGGCATTGGCATGTGTTACGCCCCACGTGGTGAGATGATGATGATGATGATGATGATGATGGTCGGAGGTTTTGCCTTTGCCTCGGCACCTCCTGTTACTTCTATTCTTCCTGATCCTGCCTTTCTTTTATTTTTCTTTCTCTTGTCTTCCACATCTGGTGCAAAGTCTCTTTCTTCTCCCTCAGTTTTGTTTTCTGAACAAAAACGTCTGATTTATTTTCCAACTTCCTGGTACAGCTGGTGCAGGTGCCGAAATGCCGTTAAAGACAACATTATGTTCCCACCGGAAATTTTGCCGTTAAACACGGGATTCGGTAAATCGCGTGCCGTTAAAGCGGGTTCAACCTGTATAGGGTAAAGTCCGGCAGGGTAGACCCCGGACATTTTCCATTGCCGGACATTTGCCATTCCCGGACAAGCCTTCCCCTTTTAGTCCGGCAAATCGAGGGTTGAGTGTATATATATATATATATATATATATATATATATATATATATATATATATATATATATATATATATATATATATATATATATATATATATATATATATATATATATATATATATATATATATATATATATATGTATATATATATATATATATATATATATATATATATATATATATATATATATATATATATATATATATATATATATATATATATATATATATATATATATACATACAGTAAGTCCTCGTTATACGGTAGTTCTTTATACAGTAAATTCACAGTTATGGTATTTGGAAATTACTACCCTCGATTTGATATATGGAAAGAAAATTACACAGATACAGTATCCGCTCATGTCATCTGAGAGGGCCAAGCGCTGGGGAGCAGGGGTGATGACGTCATCCACACCACACTTCCCCGCCACTCACAGTACTGACTTTAACTTGACCACCCTTGGAGCCTATTATCTCTTCCCGTCCACCCTTTTTTTTAACTGCATTACATATTACTTACATGCATTACTAATTAGCTGAATAAATGGAATATTAAAGGGTCTAATGTAAGCACAAATATATCCATAATAATCATGGCAAACACTAAAAAAATACTACCAGCGGCGAACCATACAGCACCTGATAAAGGGCACAGATGGGCCTGGCAAGCCCACTATCAGTGAATGGTGGAAGTCGTATAACATCAAGCACGCCTTAGATAATATCAAGTCATCTTGGGACGAAGCGAAGACGTCTACCATGAACTTGGCATGCCACTGACAGTACTGACTTTAACTAGACCACTCTTGGACCCTATTATCTCTTTCCCCCCCCTTTTTAACTGCATTACATATTACTTACATGCATTACTAATTAGATGAATAAATGGAATATTAAAGGGTCTATTGTAAGCACAAATATATTCATAATAATCATGGCAAACACTAAAAACCTACTACAAGCGGCAAACCCATGCAGCAGTTGATAAAGGGCACAGATGGGCCTGGCAAGCCCACTATCAGTGAATGGTGGAAGTCGTATAACATCAAGCACGCCTTAGATAACATCAAGTCATCTTGGGACGAAGTGAAGACGTCTACCATGAACTTGGCGTAGAATAAAGTATGCATGACTTCCCAGGCTTCGCTGAAGATGACATCGGTGCAATCAGAAATGACATAGTAAATCTTTGCCATAGGGCTGGCTTCGATGAAGTTGATGATGATGATATTCAAGATCTTTTGGAAAGCCATGCTGAATCTCTCTCAAATGATGAACTTATAGAGCTAGACAAGGCATCACAGGAGGCAGAAGAGGGAGATGAGGAAGAACCTGTGTGTGGCCTGGACAACAACACTCTTAGAGAATGTCTCGATGGTATCGAAAAAGCTCTGGAAACTCTGAAGGAACGTGACCCAAATCCTGCCAGGTGTAGCAAAGTGGCTCATGACATAGAGAAAAGTGTCAAGATTTATCAAGACATCTATGATGAAAAAACAAGAAAAACTAAACAGTCCTCCATCTACTTGTTCTTCAAGCCAGTCAGACATGCTGCCCCTATCACACATGCCGACCCTGCTACAGCTGGCCCTTCCTCAATATCCTCTTTCTTCAAGCCATTGAAACGTGCCGATTCTGCTATAGTTCTACATCTGCTTCCGACAGTGCAAACGACGACGTCTTATCCTTGTCTGCCCACTCAGCGGATGATGAGTAAGGGCTGAAATCCCTACTGTCCCTTAGCCTCAGGAAGGACATCATCTGATATAATACATGGCGATTGAAAGGTAAATAAAAACATTTTCAGTTTACTTCTTTTGTGTAGTACTTTACTTTTTTTTATTTCAATTATTATTTTCATGTGTATTTTCATTTCTGTAGGGGTGACTTTTGACGTGCTGGAATGCATTCCCTATTATTACATGTTATAATGGGTTCGGTATAAGGTAAATTTGATATGCGGCAAGGTTTTCAGGAATGCATATGTACCGTATAACGAGGACTTACTATATACTGTATATATATATACATATATATATATATATATATATATATATATATATATATATATATATATATATATATATATATATACACACACACACACACACACACGCCCGGTAGCTCAGTGGTTAGAGCGCTTGCTTCACAAGCCAGAGGACCGGGGTTCGATTCCCCGGCCGGGTGGAGATATTTGGGTGTGTCTCCTTTCACGTGTAGCCCCTGTTCACCTAGCAGTGAGTAGGTACGGGATGTAAATCGAGAGTTGTGACCTTGTTGTCCCGGTGTGTGGTGTGTGCCTGGTCTCAGACCTATCCAAAGATCGGAAATAATGAGCTCTGAGCTCGTTCTGTAGGGTAACGTCTGGCTGTCTCGTCAGAGACTGCAGCACATCAAAACAGTGAAACAGTGAAACAGTGAAACACACACACACACACACGCCCAGTAGCTCAGTGGTTAGAGTGCTGGCTTCACAAGCCAGAGGACCGGGGTTTGATTCCCCGGCCGGGTGGAGATATTTGGGTGTGTCTCCTTTCATGTGTAGCCCCTGTTCACCTAGCAGAGAGTAGGTACGGGATAAAAATCGAGGAGTTGTGATCTTGTTGTCCCGGTGTGTGGTGTCTGCCTGGTCTCAGGCCTATCCAAAGATCGGAAATAATGAGCTCTTGAGCTCGTTCCATAGGGTAATGTCTGGCTGTCTCGTCAGAGACTGCAGCAGATCAAACAGTGAAACACACACACACACACACACACACACACATAGGGTAACGTCTGGCTGTCTTGTCAGAGACTGCAGCAGATCAAAACAGTGAAACAGTGAAACACACACACACACACACACACGCCCGGTAGCTCAGTGGTTAGAGCGCTGGCTTCACAAGCCAGAGGACCGGGGTTTGATTCCCCGGCCGGGTGGAGATATTTGGGTGTGTCTCCTTTCATGTGTAGCCCCTGTTCACCTAGCAGAGAGTAGGTACGGGATAAAAATCGAGGAGTTGTGATCTTGTTGTCCCGGTGTGTGGTGTCTGCCTGGTCTCAGGCCTATCCAAAATCGGAAATAATGAGCTCTTGAGCTCGTTCCATAGGGTAATGTCTGGCTGTCTCATCAGAGACTGCAGCAGATCAAACAGTGAAACACACACACACACACACACACACACACACATATATATATAATTTACAAACATTTGGCAAATCAACATATGTCGCTTCCAGTTCCCAGTGTTGTCTCTCTTCCGTGATCTCATGACAAAACCAGTCACTCGCACATATAAAATCCTCTTAATAAATATAACTTTTTTCACACTTTAGTTTTTGTTAAGTTTTGTGTCACTCATATCACCAAAACCAAAGTTAGGACCTTGATCAAAACTGCATAAAATGGAATATAGTTCGGCACAGCTGACATTCGCTTTATCAAAGTCAGTGTCCTTTTGGACAAAATACGCCTCCGTTTTGGCAAAGTTTGCTTTACTAGAGTTGATCTCCATTTTTTTTTCTGCATATTTTCAGCCAACATTATATTATCTTCAGTGGAAGACTGGCAGTGCTTTCTACTTTAATTATGTCTGGACCAAAACCACCAGTCAGGAGGGAGACAATATGGGCAATAGTGCTTAGAGATAGGTTTACGTTTATGTGCCATTGACACTACTACCACAATTTATTTCAATCTATTTGCAATTTTCTTCTATTATTTGTGGTTGTGTTTTGTAGGTTTTCAGCTCATTCTCACACTTTTAAGCTCATCTTGACTAATTTTGACAGGAATTTCAAAAAGAGGTTATTTTGCTTATTCGGGCAAAAATAGGCCTACATGATCTGCCTGAATTTGAAGAAGTTTTGCTTGAATTTCACTTGTTTCTGAGAACTATGGGGGCAATTGCACCCCCCTGCCCCCCACCTCCTACGCCTATGCAGATATATCACTTTGTTGCTTGGTCCTGCCACATACTAAACAATTGACCCTCAAGCAGTATGGTACAGTGAAGATCAGTCCTCTTTAGCCTAAAACTCTTGAGCCAAACATGTGAGAAAATACAGGTGAATGTAAGTAAGTAGCTACCATATTCTGCCTACCCACCTTTAAAGTTAACATCAGAATGGTATACAAAATTCTTAAAACTTACCTGAATTGCTGTTGCTGTCAGACAAACTTTCACCTAGGGGGAAAAAAAAGGTTAATAAAATTCAGTAAGTTTACTGTTGCAGAACAGCAAAACTTATTCATAATATGTAAGCAAAAATAGACAAAACTTTGAATATAATGACTTCCATTTTGAAACTCCTTTTTGCTTTTTAAAACAAGCCATTTATACTGTCAGAAAAAAAAAATAAATAAACAAAATAAATAAATTAAAAAAAAAAAAAAATTAAAAAGCAAAAGCAACAACCAGAGGAGAAATAGCATGTCATCTTACTGCTGGAAGGATTATAGAAGAGTCCAGTGACTGGGTCCAGCTCCCCAACTGGTGCCAGAGGGCCCTCATCTAGGTGTGCTCCTGGGAGCTGACTCACTAGTCCAGCCATGAGACTTGCCATGGATGTCCCCTCCTGGTGCAAAGATTAACAGCAGTTATCAAGTAGCTATCATTATTTGTGTTATCACAAATAATATTGAGCCAAGGGTTGCAAAGCACTCTATAAAATGTCCCTCCATAAATAACAATAAATTTCAAATAAAGTATGAAAAATAACATGCTATAATTTCTGAGAATTAGCTTTACAACAGGCTGAAAGCTGCAATGAAACATCTACAAGAGCATATCAGAAATAAGTGCTCACTGCTCACCGCTCCATGTTCACCAAGTTCTACAGGGGAATCCAACAATTCAATCCCAGCTTGACGAAGAAGATTTCTTGCAGATTCTTTGTCTCCTCGTCCTAAAATTTCTACAGCTTCCTCTGAAAGTGCAAGATGAATGAATTTCTTTAGAATCACTAAGCAAATACTATCATGGCTAAATACTTTCTCTCTCTCTCTCTCATCATAATAAAAGTTCTATTAATCATCTAGACATCATATCACTCATCAATCATTCACAAATTCACAATCTAAACACAAATATTTAACAGTAAAAAATCAATCTCTCTAATTTCCTTAATCTCTCTCTCTCTTTCTTGCATATTGTACACTAGTAAGACCAAGAGTGGCTGCTGCTACAGAAAAAATGGAAAAAGGAACACTGAGGTTTGGAAAATTATGCAAGTCTTACCTAACATTTGCATCTGTCCTTCAGGTAGACTGTGGCCAGGTGAGTCTTCTCCTTCTAGTCCCAGATTAAGCCATTCTCCTTCCCCTTCTCCTCCTCCTCCTGCTCCTCCTCCTCCTCCTGCTGCTCCTCCTCCTCCTGTCCCTCCTGCTGCTGCTGCTGCTGCTGCTGCTGCTGCTGCTGCTGCTCCTCCTCCTCCTCCTCCTCCTCCTCCTCCTCCTCCTCCTCCTCCTCCTCCACTTCCACCTCCTGCACTCCCTCCACCACTGCTACTCAAGCCTGTCCCTCCATCACTGCTGCTGACTACTGGGATGGCACTCACGGGGGCAGTGGTGGCAGTAGTGGCAGGGGCAATGAGAGAGCTAGTAGTGGTGGTGGCAGCAGTGGTGGTGGTGGTGCTGACTGTGGTAATGGTGTTGGAGGTGCTGGAGGTGGCAGCTGCTGCAGTGGTGGTGGTGGTGGTGGTGGTGATGATGGTTGGGGTGGTGATGGAGGTGGAAGTAACTGGGCTTGTGATGGTGTCAGGGATGGAGGATGTGGAGCTAGTGGTTGTGGTGAGGTCACTTGTATTGCTGCTGCTGCTGTTGCTGCTGCTGCTGCTGCTGTTGCTGCTGCCGCTGCTGCTTGTTGATGGTGCCTCGCCTGAATTTATGGAAAACCTAGATGCTTTTGTACATCCTGTGATGCTGCCCTTTAAGGACTAAGCTTCCTCTACAGACTCACAAAAAAAAAAAAAAAAAAAAAAAAAAAAAATACTTCTCCAAACACACCAAGATTGCTTGTAACAAACACAAGTTATGTGACTTCACTTAAAATTGAAATACTGTAGCTATGAAAGTATTATAAAATAAATATATGAATAGATGAATACATGAATTACAAAAATAGCAAAAGCATGCTTAATTACTCAAATTTCAAGTTAGTACAGTACCCAACACCTTACAGAAAGTTATGCATGACTATGTTTTAGAAAGCAAACATGCATGCATACATACAATGTTCATCATACAGATAAATAATCCTTAAAGTAAGTAGTAGAGTGTATCTGTAATGGTGAAGAAATACTGAGGAGTCCTTAATAACCCTACTTGGAACAATCACAACAGAACCCATGACTTCCAAGGAGAGGACAATGTGTATACAAATGTCTTTCAGAACATGGCATTTGTTATGACTCTTGAATACCTGTGACTTGCAAAATATCAGCCAGAGCTCCAGTGTTGTTCACATTGGAGGTCTCTGGACTCAGATCCACCACAATGACATTGCTCTGAGTGGTTGGTGTGCTGGCTGTGGTGAGGACTGGGGTGGTGATGGGTCCACGGGGCACAGCGGGAGGCTTCTGTAGCACTGGAGCAGCTGTACCTCCAGTGAATGTCTTTCCAATTGTAATTTTGGTTGGTACATCCTAGGAAAGAAATATTTATTAGTTTTCAAGTAAATTTAAGTTATTGATAATCTATTTCTTATTTTTCCTCATACTCTACTAAACTGTATAGTGGATAGTTTTGTTATGAATGGGACATACCAAAACTTACATATCTTCATAAGAGGTTTCTAATCATGAGAGACATGCTGCCCACCATACACATAAGCAATATCAAAAGTTTGGTAAGTGAAATAATATATGAGTATTTTTTGTGAGACAATTTTCACAACTGTCTCTCTTAGGATTAGCCTTTTGTATAATTTATCAATATACTACCATTATAATGAGTATTTTCAAACTATGACTAAGTAAAAAGCATCTTCAGCAACCTCAAGTGCAAGACCTTGATTACCCTGATTCCCTGGATGCTCATGGGTCTTGTCCCGGATGAAGGGCCACCCTTGTGTACCACAATCACATTGGACTTGGTAGCACCGAGCACTGGTCGTAGTCCTGAGGGACCCTGACCCTGGGGTGTGACACGCACTGTCTGAATGGTCTTGGGGCCAACAGACACTACTGTGGCAGGAGTTGGGGTTCTCACACTGCTGACAGAAGACTTGGGAGCATTGATAGTATTCACTGTTACAACTCGTGGCCCTGTTCCTGAAACAGAGAATATTTTGTGAGATAATAGTTTCTTGTTATTCATACATTTTTAAGGTAATGAATTGCACAAAACCACACATGAAAGGACACATGACCAAAATAATGTTATCTTTTAAGTTCAATTGTAGCTCTGTAGCCTGAAAACACTCACCCTGACCAGCAGCAACAGTGCGAGTGACAACAGTGATGGTGCCTGAGTTGGTGGTAACCACATACAATGGTGCACCACTTCCCTGGGTGGAGCTTGGTGGCAGGATGGGGGCACGTCCAACCAGGCGTCCTGTAGTGCTGGAGCCTGGACTGATGCCTGAGGAGGTGGCTGTGGTGATGATGGTAGTGGCAGTAGTGCAAGCAACAGAGGTGGTGCAGCCTCCTGTCCCTGTGACTCCAGCACTGCCCACAGCATGTGTGATGATCTTGGCTCCTGCACCTGAGTTGATTTTATGAGGCACTAAAAAATCTATCTATGATATACTGCTTACTCTTATAATTTGTTAGAACTACAATTGAAATAAAACTGTAATCTAGTCAATGAGCTAAGTAAAAATAAATCCTTGGAGAGGTTCTCAATTCTAAAACAGTTCAATAAGTTAATACTTTTGATATAATAGGACACAAATTTTCATAATTGTCTAAGTTGTCTTATAGTACTGACCTCCTTCCTGACGAATTTGAATTGCTGTCTTCCCAGGATTAATGGTGGCACTTGGTCTGACCTGCCATGAGTAAATAAAAAAAAATTTATCAACTTGGTTATGAAGGATACACAGCAGGATCCTGGTGATGAGATGGAAAGAAAAGTGGAGTTCCACAATACAAAATAATTAATGTACCATGGAGCAGGCAGCATGAGTAATAAGTTAGCAAACAATAATAATCAATCTTTATTTCAGAATCAAAGTGTCTTTACCTGTATAGTCTGGTGAGTCATCAAATGCCCTGAAGACATACTGGGAGACCCTGATGCTGCTCCCACTACAGCAGATGGACCCCCAGGGAAGGATGACATGGGACTCGCATGGCTGCCTGAAGACACACTACTGCAGCTGCTGCCACCACTTGCTTCAGCACCTATAATAGAAATACAGTGTTTTTTTGTTTTTGTTTAATTTCTTCCTTCCACAAATAATTGCACTGAGGTTTCATCATAAGCACAGCATGCTATTCTTTCAGCAGCAACCAACTTCTACTCCTTTTTCATAACCCAATGACTGCAGGGAACTCTATCAAGTCCCCTCACACAGCTGATGCTCTTCTGTACATACCTCTTCCTGTAGAGTCTGTCTGGAGAACAAGTGACTTTGATCTCTCACGTGGTCTGGAAGGCAGCGTGCCAGAGGGAACGCGAGGTCTCGTCCGATTGGCATAGGTACCTGTTTCATATCAAAATGTTACAGTTGTAGCAGGAATTTTAAATAATACTGGAATCATATATGCATAAAAACACAAGAAAAAATATCCATAGTTGGATTTTTTTTTTTTTTAAAGTTTTATAATCATGATATGCACCATGCCTAAGCCCAAGGCCCACCTGCAGGAGACATTGCAGCAGCACCATGGAGGCCACTGCTAGAATAGGTGGGGGGCACAATCATGTTTCCTGAACCCACAGTACTCCCTGCATCATCAAGAAAAATTATATTGCAGACAAATGTACTGACACCATAACAACTCACTCACTCTCTCTCTCTCTCTCTCTCTCTCACACACACACACGATAATAACCACTATGATAAGACCTAGACTGGACCTTCCCTATGAAGAAAGATTGCAGGAAATGGAATTACCAACCTTGAAGGATAGACAGGAAAGAGGGGGACCTAATAACGACGTATAAGTTAATAAACTGTACGGAAAAAATAGACAGACAAGACCTAGGAACATTGAGGAGGATGGAGATAGACTAACAAGAGGGCATTTCAAAAAGATCATGAAAGTCAGTGTCTGAGGAACATTAAGAAGTCCAGTTTTCCATATAGGACAGTGGACATCTGGAATGGATTAAGTGAAGAGATTGTAACAGCATAAAGTGTGCACAAATTTAAGAAAAAGTTAGATAAATGTAATGTGGAA
The DNA here is from genome assembly GCF_017591435.1 of Portunus trituberculatus. NCBI lineage: Eukaryota > Metazoa > Arthropoda > Malacostraca > Decapoda > Portunidae > Portunus > Portunus trituberculatus. The sequence goes on along the minus strand of NC_059302.1, from coordinate 12,486,786 downwards.
ACAGGTCACTATGAGCCCTGCTTGAACCCTGTAACATACAACTAGGTAAACAACTAGATAAACACACACACACACACACACACACACAGTGAGAGAGAGAGAGAGAGAGAGAGAGAGAGAGAGAGAGAGAGAGAGAGAGAGAGAGAGAGAGAGAGAGAGAGAGAGAGAGAGAGAGAGAGAGAGAGAGAGAGAGAGAGAGAGAGAGACCACTGAAGATACAAAATTTTTTTGAAACTGAACAAGGATCTCAATGATCCAAATACCTGTCTGTATTTGGCTGGGTGGGGTTGTGTTACTGGAGGCTGACACCCCTCGCATCACTGTGGGGACCGTGCCTGTCCCTCCCTTCATCACTGGAACGCTGAGGGATCTCTGGTACACTCCTCCACCCACACCACTTGCTCCTGAGGTGGACACAAGGATGACCTGGAAAAAATAAAGCATTTGCCATTAATACTCCATTAATGATTTATGCCTTTTTTTTCATTTGCTTCGTTTATCTTAAAGCATTTCCAATACTGAATTTAGTGTAGAGGCTTCTGTCAGAGGTGAGAGTATGGAAGGGAGCATATGGGGACTCTTCTGTCATACCTAATCCATAGAGGAATTTTCAAGGAACAAGGTTTTTTTTTTTTTGCTCTCAGCTACAAATAATTAAATAGAGACAATACTACCCATTCTTTCATACTCCTTTGGAACTAAATGTTAAGAGTCCTTACATTTCTTTTATTCTTCTTCTCAGCTTAAACATATTTCTATACGGTGTTCCTATTTCTATTTATTTGCACTTCTTTCTCATTAATTCCCTTCTCCATCAGATCTTCCTTCTTGCAATCTTTCATTTCTTTTTTTATCACTATTCATTACTTTAAGTAATCACTTAACACTAGAACAAAATAAGAGAATGGTACTACAATATCAAGCCTGTAGTTATCAAAGCAGGAACATGTGTACCTTTTGTGTGTGGCTGCCAAGCGTGGAGACCGGTGTGCCTGAGGTGCCGCGGGTAATGTTGCCTGTTACTGTTATCTTCATGGGAGGGCCAGGCAGTGGTCGGCCAATTCCTGTCACCTGCAGACACAATGCAATCAGTAAAAACACAGAACACAAGAATGTAAAAAGATAAGGGAAACTGCAAGATACCTGTAGGCCCACAAATGCAAAAGCCCATATAATAGCTGCAAGATGGTGAAAAAATTTAAAACTAAACTTAGAAATAGAATGTCACATATGTGTAATTCACCACAGTTGCCTGCTGGTCACCCAGCCAGTCTTTCCCATTACGGAGCGAGCTCAGAGCTCATAGACCGATCTTCGGGTAGGACTGAAACCACATCACACACAACACACACCGGGAAAGCGAGGTCACAACCCCTCAAGTTACATCCCATACCTATTTACTGCTAGATGAACAAGGGCTACACATTATGAGGCTTGCCCAGTTGCCTCGCCGCGCCGGGACTCGAACCCGGCCCTCTTGATTGTGAGTCAAGCGTGCTAACCACTACACTACGCAGTGTAGTGGTGTGTGTGTGTGTGTGTGTGTTTACCTAGTTGTATTGTACAGGGTTCGAGCAGGGCTCATAGTGTCCTGTCTCCATATCTCCATTTATCTAGTTTTTCCTTAAAGTTATGTACACTATGTGCTTTAACAATTCCATTATTCAATGCATTCCATTTTTCCACCACTCTGTGTGGAAAACTGTATTTTCCAACATCCTTCACACACTGTCTCATCCTGATCTTTTCATGTCCTCTTGTCCTTCCATCTTCCGTCAACAGCACCAGGTCTTCTTTGTCTATCTTTTCAATATCATTTACTATCTTATACATTGTTATTAGGTCCCCACGTTCTCTTCTATACTGTAAGGTTGGCTGTCCCATTTCCTTCAGTCGTTCTTCATATGTGAGGTCCTTTAATTCCGGCACCATCTTTGTAGCAATCTTCTGTATCCTTTCCAATTTTCTTATATCCTTTTTATAGCTCGGAGACCATACCACTGCTGCATATTCCAGCCTTGGGCGTATCATGCTTGTGATGATTTTTTCATCATATCTTTATCCATGTAATGAAATGCCACTCTTATATTAGGCAACATCTTATATGATAGTCCAAATATCTTGCTTATGTGTTTATCAGGGCTCAGATTTTCTTGTATGATCACTCCAAGATCTTTTTCCTCTTTAGTCTTCATTATTTGCTCCTCTCCCATCAAATAGTTCCATACTGGTCTTCTCTTACTCTTTCCTAGTTCCATTATGTGACATTTCTTGGCATTAAACTCCAATTTCCACTTCTTGCTCCATTCATAGATCTTGTTTAAATCTTCCTGCAACAGCAGACAGTCCTCTCTGGTTTTGATAACTCTTAGCAACTTTGCATCATCAGCAAATAAATTCATGTAACTGTTTATCCCAATGTGAATGTCATTTACATAAACTTGAAACATAATGGGGGCTAACACTGACCCTTGTGGCACTCCGCTAGTTACTTTACCCCAAGATGAGTATGTATCTCTGATCACAGTTCTCATTTCCTTATCCTTCAAATAATCTCTTGTCCATTCGAGCAAGGTTCCACGCAGTCCTCCTATGTACTCTAGTTTCCAAAGAAGTCTTCCATGAGGACTTTATCAAAAGCCTTTTAATGTCCAGGGATACTGTGTCTACCCATCCATCTCTGTTTTCAAGTCCTACAATAACTCTTGAGTAGAAGCTTAATAAGTTTAATACACATGACCACCCTGTCCTGAACCCAAATTGTCTGTTCGATATGACTTGCTCCTCTTCTAGAAATTTAACCCATTTTTCTTTGATAATTATTTCACATAACTTCCCTACGACACTTGTAAGTGACATTGGTCTGTAGTTTAGCGGTTCAGTTGCCTTTTCTCCTTTAAATATCGGTATTACGTTGGGTCTCTTCCACTCTAGTGGAACTTTCCCTTCATTTATTGAACTTTTAATTATTTCCCAAATTGGATCCAGTAATTGCTCTTTACATTCTTTTAACACCCAGCCTGATACACCATCTGGCCCCATTGCTTTTCTTACTTCCAACTTATCCAGTAATCTTCCAATATTCTCTTTGTGCACTGCAATCTCCTGTAATCCTTGGCAATGCAATGTCCTATTAGGTTCTGTGAAATCATCTGCAGTGAATACCGTTTTGAAGCTCTCATTCATTATTTCACACATTTCCTTTTCTGTTTGGTATGTCTTCCCTTCTTTAATTATTTTTTCAATGGTTTCCTTATTCTTTGTTTTGCCGTTTATAAACTTGTAGAAAAGTTTGGGTTCATCCTCGCTTTTATCCACTACATCTTTCTCAAACTTTCTTTCTTCCTCTCTCCTTACTCTAATATATTTATTTCTAGTATCTTTGTACTGCCAACTATTATAGTCATTTCCCTGCTTTAAGAGTTTCTTCCATGCTTTATTCTTTGCCTTTTTTGCTTGTATGCATCTAGCATTGTACCAAACATGTATTTTTTTCTGAACTCTATAAACAAGAACAAACTTTTTTACTCCTTCATTGTATTTCTTTAAGAATATATCATATTTCTCTTGTACAGTCTTCCTGCACATAATATTACTCCACTCAGTATCAGCAAAATAAATCCTTAATTTTTCAAAATCTGCTCTTGCATAATTTAATCTCTCTCTTTTATAGTCCTCTCTGTAACTTATCTCATCTTCCTCCTGCATTTGCATCTCTAATGTCACATGATCACTTTTCCCCATTGGAATAAGGTATTGTATGATTGGAGGGGACTCTAGTTTCTTTGTGAAAACTAGGTCAAGCAATGATGGTTCTTCTTCCCCCCTGTATCTTGTTCACTCCTCCACCCACTGGTCCACTGTATTAACCATAGTCAACTGTAACACTTTCTCACTCCACCGCCCAGCATTATCCATTACTTTCATCTCTCTCCAGTTTATTTTTTTACAGTTAAAGTCTCCAACTAAGAGTATTCTTCTATCTCTTCCTATCATGTTATCTAGGCACTTTTATCTCCTCTCTTTGCATATCTTTGTGCTCTTCTGATCCCAATGTATTAGTCTTTGGTGGAACATATGTAACTATAATTCATGAACCATTATTAGCATTCCTCCTCTCCCTTTATCTCTCCTGTCCCTCCTCCAGGTATTATATTCCCCGTCTTTAAAGTTGACATGAATATCTGTTTTCATTTTGTTTCAACGATGCGTATTACATCTGGCTTTTTCTTTCAAATAATCCCCAACTTCCAATATGCTTGATAACAACCTATCTATGTTAGTATAAGTCACTCTTAATTTACTGCCTCATCCACAACTTCATCTTTTTTCCTTAGGTGCCACTTTTTTAGTCTCATATCCAGAACCCTCCAGTAAAAATTCTTCTTCTCTATCTCTGTCCTTTTCTTGTTTTTTTTCCTTAGCTTCACTTCTTAGAACTTTCCCCTTTTCCCTTTCCTCTAAGTTCATATCTCTTTTTATCCATATTTCCTTGTGATCGACATCATTGGCCAGTTTTCCTTTTCTAGCCATAATTTCCTCTACAGCCACTTGAGATCTCATTTTCACTTTCATTGATATCTTACCCCCTTCACTGTACCTTCCCAGCCTAATCACTTCCTCCACCTCCTGGTCAAATTCTTGTGTGCTGTCTTGTACTCTTTTGATAACAGTTTTGGCGATTTCCCTTTCTTCACATTCTCTTGTGAATTTATTTGGATTTTTCTTTTCCCTCATCCCATAAATCACGAAGTTTTTTTTCTTGTCCACTGCATCCCGCACCAAATCTTCCTTTTCCTTGATAACAAGAGACAAATTCTCCTGAATTTGTCTCTTTACCATTTCTGAAAATTTGACTTTTTCCTCTTCTTGCTCCTGTTTCCATTAATTTCTTAGTTCTTTCAACTTGCTATCATGTAGACCATCTTCTGCCCTGTCTGTAATCCCGTCCTGCACTTTAGCCTGTTAGCTCTTTAAAAAGTTTTCATAATTTTGGCATGTGGTTTTTAGAACGTCATTTTGCTTCCTTATCTCCAGAATCTCCTCTTTCAATTCCTGACTTTCTCACATTCAGGTACTCTCAATTTCAGGGCTGTGTTTTCCGTTAGCAGTCAGTCTTGAGACTGGACATCACCTCCTTCATATATCTTAATTCTCTTTCTACATTAATAAGCCTTCTCATATGACCTCGTTCATCCCGGAAACCCGAGAAATCCTTTTCCATAGTATCATCAGTCAGTTTCCTTAAACCAATAGGGTTTCTATAAGGCTTGGTTTTCACTCGGAGTATGTTTTGATTCCACCATGTGCCTGGCAGCGCTACTTGGTTCCATCTCTCTCTCTCATTATTCATTCCTTATGTGTGATCTAACATTTATTTAATTTGGAGATAGGAGAACCTATGGCTCCCTCCATCCCTGTACATACGTCTAAACCTGTATCCAACTCCTTTTGTAGTAATCTCTGTGAACTGCTTAGATACGTGCGTCCTGTTCGACGGCTGCGCTCCGTGTGTGTGTGTGTGTGTGTGTGTGTGTGTGTGTGTGTGTGTGTGTGTGTGTTTACATATGGGATTATGTTATATACTTCAAAGAATATGTAACTGTATTTCCAGGAAACTATAACTAGGCTGCAAGAAAAAAACACAATTACAAGTTCAATTTGCATTGCAATGAAATGGACTCTTAATTCTCTACAATCTAGACCAGTGCTTCTCAAAGTATGTATCTTGATGTGGTGTACAGGCAGTTTTCTTTTTTTCCCAATGTGCCTGGGAACCAGTAATATTTCAAAGTAATGTAAATATATACCAGAAACAATATACATGTTTAATAAATATGATAAAAGTTGACATTCTTTTTTACCATACTGGTGTACCGGCACATGATGGCTTGTGGACCGGCACCAGTCCATAGACCACCACTTTGAATAGGACTGATCTAAACTAACAAGTTGAGAAAACTGTCCGGAAGGAAAATAAAAAAAAATCCAGATTTTTATGGATATTGAAAACAGTACAAACAACAAAGAAATACTTTACCAATGTACAAATAATCATAACATACACACATGCACTACAATTCTATAGTTTCATTTACAATTTTCAGCTTAGCATACCAAAAGTGTGATATGTGAAATTAAATTTATGTTCATCATTCAGCTTCTTTACTTCTTTACTTGTAGATTTTACAGATTTCAAAGACTGGGAAATCAAGATCTGAGAAACTGAAGGGCTCCTGCAATTGTGCATCTACTTACTTGTTTGTTGGGAGTTCCAGGAGATGAAGGAAGGTCTCTGGTGGGAGGGGTTGGTGGAGTAGGAGGAGGAGGGGGAGGAGGAGGTGGGGGAGGAAGAGGATGCTCTGATGAAGATCTCTTTCTTTTCCTCTTGTCACTACCTCCACCACCAGCACCACCACCAGTAGCAGTACCACCACCTGCTCCACCACCCCCACCAACACCAGCTGACCCTCCACTTCCTCCTGAGGTGGTTGTTGGGACTTCACGATTCTCTTTCCTGTCAATTATAAAAGTAAATACAATAAATGAATAACAAGAACAGCAGTAAAAACAAGATCAACCAATCAAAACAAATAATCACACATATTAAAAAAAAAAAAAAAAAAAAAAATATATATATATATATATATATATATATATATATATATATATATATATATATATATATATATATATATATATATATATATATATATATATAGTTAAGGGTGCAGTGCTGCTGGATCTCACTGAAGTGATGCTCAAATATCTCTGAGACTTTTGGCATCAATGGTCCCTGAATTGTAGCCTACATTAATTTTTTTTTTTTTTTTTTCTTAAAATAACATAGGAGTGTTGCTATTTTGGAGGCAATTCCATTTACACCTCACCAAGAAAAACAAGTTTATCATCTAAATGTACAACTAGTCTACTAGATTTATTAACCACTTCTCTTGCATATTTTTTTTCATTGTTTCAATTTTACATCTGTATTTGATAAAACGAAAGAGAATGAACATGAGAGAGAGAGAGAGAGAGAGAGAGAGAGAGAGAGAGAGAGAGAGAGAGAGAGAGAGAGAGAGAGAGAGAGAGAGAGAGAGAGAGATAAGGTAATTATTATGTTGATAATTTCTTTCTTGTTTGGATGAACTCTATAGACTGAATTATAAATAGCATCAAATGGACTTTCTTTTAATCTCAATCAACCTGTACCAACATAATCTGAACAAGTCTGTCCTTCAGTTACCATTTCAAACTTATAAATATGAAAATAAATAAATACATAATTCATAAAAAAAAAAAAAAAAAATTTTCCAAGCCTGAATACACGCCTCTCACTTACGGAGGTAACTTGGAGAGTCGAGCCTGTGAGAATGGTAGGGTGGTGTAGGATCCCTGGTCAGCATTGTACTGTGGTGGCACCATTGCTCCAGGCATGAACCGCAGACCCTCTGTCTCCTCCTCAGAGTCTGTGTCCCCAGATTCAGCACCAAGGTCTAAAAGGAAAAACAGAAATTTTCCCATTCTAATCCTTTAATTCCTTCTCTTCTGGCAACAGCTTACCTTCAGGATTATGCAGCTCACACAATTGATTCAAAGCTACCAATAGGTAACTTTCCTTAAAAACCATTCATAAACTGAAAATTTGTAAACTAGATAAATGAAATTTTAAGAAGGAAAGCAAAAATTCTATTCACTATATTTCAAGTAATTATTTTGAGATTTTTTTTGTAACTTCAAAATTTTTACTCACTGATTGAGACAAAGATTATTATTACCTTGTTATTTCTAACTTAAAAATTTCATAATATGAGAACTTTAAAATTGAGTGTCATTATCATGTGCAGACAATCTGCTCATCCCAAGCTTACCGTCCATCTTTCCATAATGTGCTGTGGCAGATGGGTGAGGCATCTTGGCATTCATTCCATAGTAGAGGAGAGCCATACGTGTTGCCAGGGCTGTGTATGCTGTCTGTGGAGGGACACGTGGCATGAGGGGTACCAGCCGCCGCCCCTCCACTGCCCACTCCACCCCAGTGTTAGGTCCAGCCAAGCTGTGCAAGAAAGGGAAAGCTGCTCTTAATATACCTGGTAATGTGCTCTTTTCCCACTTCCACTCCAATATTAACTCACCAAGAAACAAATTGTAAAATTTTGTAGTGTGACACGTATACATTTATCAGAATCATCCAGACAGTCCACCCAGCAGCATTTACCTTGCCTCCAACCCTTGGAAAAAAAAAAAAAAATAAAAAAAATAAAATCTTTCAATTGATGAACCTTAATCTATCTTAATGCTTGAAAAATGAGAAAAGACAAACGACCAAAGGAAAGACAAAAACTTGTGCCAGGAACAAATAAGTGATTCCTCTCTCTCATATGGACAGTCTACTACTTAAGGGAAGGTATAGCTTTACTCTAGGCAAGGCATAGCTTACGTGTCTGCTATGGTGGTGAGCTTTTCATCATTAACTGCTCTTCTTATTTCTGCTCTGTGTCTCTCAAGGGAAATGGAAAACATGGTTTGCAGGTCACTAAGTAGCTTCTTTTTCTCCTTTGTCAGTTCTCCTTGTGCTCGCAGTACAGACACCACCTGACTGTATGTTGTCAACTCTGTTAAAATTGAAAATAATTTAATTACATACACATTTAAAGAATGCTGGACAAGGAAGCATTCATTTTCAGCATTTAGTGACTATGGATCAGTTTCCTCACCCAGGGCACGGAGAGCCTCACGACACTCATCCTTGGTCATGTCCAGCAGCTTAGGCCACTTGTTGGGCAGCTTATACCCAGCCTCCATCTGAAAAAAAGTGAATAAAATAAATAAATAATAAGTAAAGAAACAAGTAAGTAAGGATTCAATACAATTAAGTAAAAATAATTCTTATGAATAATGAGAACCAATTCTCTCTTCTAAGAGGCTTAGGGAATAAGATTTTTAAAAATTCATTCTATGTGAACATTCATGTACCATATATTGCAGCAGATAAGATGACTTTCAGATACGACAAAGCCAAAATTTCAGTGTATACGTGATGGTTTCAGATCATATCGGTGGTATAAGGTGACACCCAAACTACCAAACCATCTGTGGTGAAGTTTGTATCAGTAAACAACAGGCAACTGAGACAGTGATATGCTGTCCATACCAACACAATGAACAAAATACCTTAAATGTATTACCAGTGATACTATAAACTTTAAGTGCAACACTGAATCTAAATCAAAATTTTCATCAGATATATATGTGACATTGTTTTCTGGAGGCACCATTTATGTCCTGATGGCATCGGAATACAAAATCATGTACAGGCAACCCCGCTTAACGAACGGGTTACGTTCCTAAGAAACGTTCGTTAAGCGAATTTTCGTTAAGCGAACCGATTATAACAAGTTTGACCCCTGACTTGAACTTCCATTGAGAGTAAACAAAGCGAGAGTGCATCATAGTACAGTGAAAGGTTTAATGAAAGTAAAAATTATGAAGTTAAACATTTAGGCAGTTTAATTTAAGTCATTATAATTTACACTAATGTATGTATGTAAGTAACTTTATAATGTTGATGATCTTAAATTTATGAAGGGAGGGAGAGTGAAATGGGAAAGACACTAACTGGCAACCTGTGGAATGTAAACAAAGGGCCCATCATTGTACCACATACAAAACTTATGTACCACATTTCCACAAGGCTTTCCATTTCATCCATTGCAGAGTCACGAGTTCAGGTGGTTCTTTTAGCTTGCAAGGAAGATATGGTTTCACCAGCCTTCTTAATAGAGTCTGCTGACTTGAAAATAGTAGAGACAGTATATGGAGTCAAGCCATGGTGGCGAGCAATGCTATTAGTATTTTCGCCTCTCTCGTGTCTGTGAATAATATCCAGCTTCACTTCGAGAGTAAGAGACTTCCTGGTCTTCTTAGCAATGCTAGGTGACATTGCAGGGCATTTTGGTGGCATGTTGAGTGAGGGAAGACGAGGTGCTGCTGATGCTGTTATTGTTTTTAATTAGGGGAGTGAGTGGTGTGCGTTTTGTCCGCGAGAGGCGCTGGTGTATTCAAAAGCCTGTTGGCTTGCGTGATACGGCAGGGCTTTCAAACTTGGAAAAAATTACCTGGATAAAATTTCGTTAAGGCGAGTTTGGTGTTAGTAAAACGAGCAGATGGCAGTAAAAGGAAACGTTCGTTGTAGCAAAATTTCGTTGTGTGAACCTTCATTAACCCCTTCCTTACCGCAGCCACTCCCCGATATAAACAAAGCGTTCCCCTCCTATACTGCAGCCCCCTGCCCGTGTGCGCACGTGCCTCACGGCCAGATCTACACATTATATTTCTTTCTAACTCAGTGTTATGTACTTTTTTCTAAACATATTTTTGTCATTTTATTAATAAAAGAAAACGTAAACAATCATAAATTGTGCACTAATCATAAATTCAGCACCACACACTCTGCACCTGGTGAGGGTGGCCCTGAGGCAGTCATAACTAGGCTGTTCCCCCTCACTTGCCGAGAGGGTTTCAACACTGCTGTCACTATCACTCTCTCCTATTTCTTTTTCAGGATCATAGTCTGAATCATATTCATCTGGAGAGTCTTCCAGTATATCCTCACTATCTGTCTCATAATTATGATAATCCTCATCGCTGCTACACAAAGCAGACGCCATTATCTCTAACTAGAGGCAATAGAACAGTTTCACCACGGCCGATACTAGAGAACTGATGTTCTTGGGGGGACTGTGGGAATAATATATGTCAAAGAATAGTGATTGGCTTTATAGTTTATGCATGAAAAATTAACTCCGATATTGATTGGCTAGTGGGGGGGATGGTTTTGTTACGCTGGGGTGGCTAAAAATAACGCCTCCAGTGTTTGTTTGTTTATAGTGAACCACGTGGAGTATGAAAAAGGCAAAATCCGCACTCAGGCCACGGTTATACACGGAAATGTATTGGTGTGGTACGCATGTACCACGGCAGCATCTTGCGGTACCACGAGGTCGCTTTTGCGATCATAGTCTGAATCATATTCATCTGGAGAGTCTTCCAGTATATACTCACTATCTGTCTCATAATTATGATAATCCTCATCGCTGCTACACAAAGCAGACGCCATTATCTCTAACTAGAGGCAATAGAACAGTTTCACCATGGCCGATACTAAAGAACTGATGTTCTTGGGGGGACTGTGGGAATAATATATGTCAAAGAATAGTGATTGGCTTTATAGTTTATGCATGAAAAATTAACTCCGATATTGATTGGCTAGTGGGGGGGATGGTTTTGTTACGCTGGGGTGGCTAAAAATAACGCCTCCAGTGTTTGTTTGTTTATAGTGAACCACGTGGAGTATGAAAAAGGCAAAATCCGCACTCAGGCCACGGTTATACATGGAAATGTATTGGTGTGGTACGCATGTACCACGGCAGCATCTTGCGGTACCACGAGGTCGCTTTTGCGCGTGGTACGCACGTACCACAAAACAGTCTTGCGGTAAGGAAGGGGTTAAGTGGGGATTGCCTGTATTTGGTCCTGTTTACAACAGCTGATAGGCATTTCTTTTCATTTAATAATTTATTTGCTACAGTATAGCCCATTATGGATTATGCAAAGAAAAGAAGTGGTGTAAGACACAAACATCATGCATTGTCAACTGCAGAGAATGTGCTAAAAAAAAAAAAAATAAAAAAATAAATAAATAAAAAAAATAAAAAACCTGATACTGACATGTCTGTGTGAAGCTGTTACCACCATCAACATTTCCTTCCCAAGTTGAAGCTGTTGTTCCTATTGCTGAGAATGCTGTTACTGTCAGTGATGAAGATAATGATCCTGAGAGCAAATTTAATACTTCTTTTTTTTTTTCTAAAGTACAGTAATGAACTAAAATTCTGTAGAACTATTCATTCAATTAAATTAAAAATTCTGAGAAATAATTTCATTTACTTGAATTAACATTCTGTAAAACTCAAATCTTTAATTATTGATGAACAATAAAATTCAATTTGCTTTTTATTTAGTGTTTGATTTTCTTATTTCAAAGAACTGTACAGGTAGACCACTTCTATATACTGCTATATACAGCAGGTGTATATATATATATATATATATATATATATATATATATATATATATATATATATATATATATATATATATATATATATATATATATATATATATATATATATATATATATATATATATATATATATATATATATATATATATATATATATATATATATATATATATATATATATATATATATATATATATATATATATATATATATATATATATATATATATATATTCCACAATTTCAGAAAATCCGGTCCTGAGGTTGATGGTTTTCTTTTTATTGTCAACTGTGAAATGACTATCTAGTGTTACCAGATCATCTGACTTTGCTAGTTTGTCAATGCACGATTTTAACAGATGATCCTAAAATATATCTCAAGGTCAATAAGTGCTTTCATTCCACAGTGCTTCATATTACAAACTGTCACTGAGATGTCAAAGCTGACATCAAATATGTATGTAGTCAATCAACAATACCAAAGCAACAAGGTTCACACCACAACTCAGGAAAGTGTCACTGTGAGATGAGGAACCACCCTTACCCTCTCTTCTTGACCAGTAAAACATGAACACATACACAGACACCCATACACTCCTCTGATAACGAACCCAGCATGCTGAAAGGTGTCTTGGGTGTCAATGCTGTACACTCACAACGACAGCCAACACCACGTATGGCATTAAGACCCCGACTGTCTGACAGGATGATACGACCTGACACAACACACCGAAATTACCTCTGAAGTGTTCAAACATACTATTTCAGGGCAAGGGTGGTGGGCGTGAGGCATCCTAGAGGTGGTGTGTAGTCCTGCCCACCACACCCCTGACGCGCCTTGGCTCCCAAACCACCGAGGGACGCCGCCGCCTTCGCCCTCGCCCACTACCGACACTTCACTATTCTCCCTACACTCCACCAAAAGGCTTGGATATTGAATGACACTGGTCTCCACTACTCACACGGCGCCAGAAAGGAAGGTGTAAAGAAAGCACAAGCACATAGACAAGGGGAATAAATATACTAACGTCTTGGGCCACCATGTCAACAAACAAGAGCTACGGAGGTACGGATATTTGCTCTACGTGTTTGTGGCCACTGTAAATTAGAATGTGTTGTAGCTCCTACATTGGTTTTCTATCGGATTTATGTTATAGTATATTTGGTCTTATTAATTAGTAATGCTATTTTTCTTTCTTTGATAGGTAATGGTTAAGCGGTATTTAATATTATTTATAAAAAGTTAATAGAAGGTAATTAGATATTTATGTCTAAGACTGCGATGAAACATAATTAAATTGAGTTAATTATATATGAAAATAACTGCAAGATTTCTTTTACAAAAATCATTATTTGTTTTTCTGCCTTGCCGCCGTCGCAGTGTTGCCATCTCGGGAATTTCACAATGGCAGCACTTATTCGGCGGGATGAGTAAATCAAAAGAAAAAAAAAAAAGGAAATAACACAAATAAAAAAAACTATATTAATAAAAATACACAAAATAATTAATTAACTTAAAATAAGTTATTTATAAGGCTTAAACCTTGAATCTATAGAATTATTTTGAGCGATAGCAGACGATGAAACTTATGTTCGAAACTCCTTCTAAAGACTTAGGAACACACACAATCATCCAATCAAACCATCTTGTCTCACCACAAGTTGGATATGAAGAAACACAACTAATAAAATTATTTAAGAAATAGTACTTCTATCTTTTTGCCATCGATACATGATACAATACAGACACACCTCCAAAAATCTCGCATCCAGAATAAGTGGATTGAACACATGAATTTCAGCAGAGAGATGGCAAAGGAAATAAAAACAATAATAAAGAAAATTAGTTTGGTATTTCAGACATGGCGGTGGGGAGACAATAAGTCAAGGTATATTGGGGAAATAGATAGAAGAGGTAGGGGGAAATAGAGGAGGAAGAAGTGAAATTAGAGGTCACAGGAGGAAGAAGGAAAGGTGGAGGCAGACGCAATCATTAGCACTTATCCAGGTGAGAACTCTGCAGTAACACCTTGACGGATTGATGAATGAATGGGTAATGGGCGATGAAGTGTTAGAGAGTAAAGGGAATCTGTTTCCTACCCTTGTTATGTGATAAGTAGTGATGTAATGGTTGGTTCTCTGCCTTGGGAATATTTAGAAAGCTTTATTTTGTTATATAGATATATTTTTGAAGCGTGAATGGATTTTTTTTTCTGTGTGTGTGTGTGTGTGAAGGTACATACATTGTTCAGTTCTATAGATATGTTATTAGTTAGCATACCAAGCAAAGATATATCAGTGTCTATGTCATATTTACAAAGTACTTTGTGTTATTCAACTAATGAAATCAAATAGTTCCATTAGTTCTTATTTCAAAGTCCTAGACACCAGTGAATGATATGGATATAATATAAATATAAAATTTTTCTTGAAAACCTCATTATCTTTTCCTTAAGGTGAATACAAGTCGATTTATTAGGCAATAGACTTTTTGGGATTTTGTATATATATATATATATATATATATATATATATATATATATATATATATATATATATATATATATATATTTTTTTTTTTTTTATTTTTTTTTTTTTTCCTTTCACTGTTTGTGTTTAAAGATATTTTTAATTCTTCTGCTATAGATTTTTTTTCAACTGAATTTTCCTTTCCTCAACATTTCAGCTTCTAAATTTACCATGGGTAATACCAGATTATTAATTATGATAGTGATAGTAATAATAATAATAATAATAATAATGATAGTAATGATAGTGTCAATAATAATAATAATAATAATAATAATAATAATATATATAAATAAATGCTAAATAAATAAAATCATATAGTAACTTACAAAAAACAGCTTCAAGGGTCCTCATGTTGTCTGGAATAAACTAGATGGAACTACCTCTCATTCCTGTAGTAGGTGTAGTTAGTAAGTGTAGTAATTAACGTGATGCCTTGGAAGCTGATAAGAATGCATTCCAGGAGGCAGAATGGGGGACTCTGCTGCAGCTTCTCTCCTGGCTGAGAGCAGCTCTCTGGCCCCCAGCACTCTGGAGCGAGCCACCCTCACTGGCCGCTCCACTGCCCACACCACCAGGACCACCAGGTAACACTCCACTCCTGCTTCTTCATCACCACTGTCTTCAGCCTCTAGGGTCCCACTGCAAGACAAAGGTTTCTTCCAGCAATTAGTGGAGATATCAAACAAAATGCCAGTTTAGTGTGTCTGGTTTTAAACAGTTTGAAAGGAGAAAATGAAGGTCCAATTTACATCCATTCAGCTCTAAATTCAAAGCTAAGGTAATGCCTCTGAACTGTAAAATGTACCTACTAACCCTTACTCTTTCAGGCTGCTTGTCTCTCACTTGTCTATCCTGGAACAGTATCTTACCTTTTTTCTCTTGTAGGGATGGTTATCACTTGCTTTCTTTCTTTCTTTAACATGTCCTTTTTCCAGCTGTGAGCGTGAGAGTCCCCCCAAGAGGACAGAGGCCCAGCGTGGGGAGAGCACTTTCTTTTGGGGCCTGGTAGTGGTGCTACTGCTTCTTGCTTCGGGGAACCTCCTCCTCACCTTCTTTGCCATGGGTGTGCTGCGTCTTGGCTATGGCATGGAGAGCATTGAGCTTCTCCCCGGCACACAGTTAGTGTCTAAACAACTCTGACTTCTCTTTAATTTACAATTGTCATGATTATATCAATTACAGTGAAATGTCACCACAGCATACTCATAGTACTTGATAAAGTCTGAAATAATAATTGTCAGCAAGGAATTATACTAATATGGGAGCAAATGAAATTTTTTTTTTTTATCAAGGATAGAGGTTAAGAAATGATATATATGGAATTCCCTCGAAAACTATTAACTGTTCTCCATTATGACAAATATAAATTCAAGAAAATGTAGTATGAAAGAATGATGTGTATACAAACACACCATATCAGTAACTGTGTAACATAAGATTAAAGCAAAATTTGTGTAATTTTGCCACTTAACTGTTCCATTTCCTCACTTCACTTGCAGTCACAAATACACAAACACACAGCATCACAACTATCATGCCTGTTATGTGACCACTGATGTACTAGTAAGTGAATCACTTTCTCTCTAACAGAACAACCAAGTTCTATGGAAATGCCAACTTAGGAAATATTATCAAGAAAGATGGAATCATTTATGGCTACTCTGATTCAGAGTTTTCAATTAATGGAGATGACAGCAAGGTTTGTTTGTTTTTTAAATATTATTGCATATAATCGAAAAGGTGAAAGACTTCGTATTGTTTGCTGATTCTGATTTAATATATAAGTAATTTATCTTTTCATAGGTTTCTCTTAGTTTGAGGACCTCCAGCAAACCTCCTGTGATAGATGTAGGACCAGAGAAAATAGAAATCAAGAGTGTGGACAAATTTAAGGCAAGTCTTCTTCAAACAGTATTTCTTTTTCAAACTAGAAGAAATTGTTTGTACATTGCACTTGAAACCTGAGTGTAATAAGATATAGTATTAATACTAAGATAAAGAAGAAGTAACCTTTCATTGTGTTTAGCACTAAAATGTTTGATAATATATGAGAGCAGCATTCTGGTAGTGGCTGAAATTATTGCAAACACAATATGTACCAGAAATGTAGACTGAATGATTTAAATTTGGATGTACATGGAGTGAGATAAACAAGAAACAATTTAATGTTCGTATGGATAATGAGAAAATCAGCTCTGTATAGAGTGAAAAAATAAAAAAATTTCCCCAAAGGTGGTTGATCCAGGCTCAGGGACACCTGTTTTCTCCACTGACTATCCAAACTTTGGCTTACCCCGGGGTGTGAAGAACCTCAATGTGAGACGAAGCAGCACTGCCAGAGTCACCAGCCCCACCTTCTCTGACCTCAAGATTGAATCTGAATCTACAGTAAGTGTCGTGCCAAATTATAATGCTGGCCATGCTTGTATGTTAGTTAAGTTTTAGTGGGAGTTAAGTCATATGCAAAGAATCCATGTTTACTTTAATAACTTCACTTTGTACCTTGAACTATTAATTTTCTATTATGACTACTGAGCTGCTCCTCCTCCTCCTCCTCCTCCTCCTCCTCCTCCTCCTCCTCCTCCTCCTCCTCCTATCACCACTACTACTACTACTACTACTACTACTACTACTACTACTACAGATAACATAATTGAATAAAGTAATTAGATAAATGTGAATGTTTTGAAATACTCTATGTTAATTCACCTTTACTGGTGGTGTAGATTATATAATAGTAAGAATTAGCTGTTAGCTGACCTAGCACTTGAGAAAAAGTAAACATTTTACTGTTTTCAGTATGCAAAGTTTGCCTTTTCACATAAAGAGAGAGAGAGAGAGAGAGAGAGAGAGAGAGAGAGAGAGAGAGAGAGAGAGAGAGAGAGAGAGAGAAGGTTTTGTCTCACTAACTATTGAGTTGCTGTATCTTATTGACCAATGTTTACATGTGTTATTGCTGATCTGGAAAGAGGATGGCTTATCTCTCTTGACCAACATTTTATACCATCTTGGCTTTCTCTAAAGCCTAAAAAAAATCCTAGCATAGTAGTGAATTCTGCAATAGCTTCTGTATTTAAAATTTAAGCCTGCAATATCTCTTGTAGATTCGACTGAGAGGAAATGAAGGAATGACACTTGATGGGGGAAAGTTGACATGGTCAGCTGATCAAGACATATACATGAAAAGCCTCAATGGCTCTATCCTGCTGGACACTGGGAAGGGCATCATGGTGGATGTCAATGCCCTTCCCTTGGCTGGCCCTCCAGACCCTGGCAAGGACCGTGGGCAGTATAAGCTGTGTGTGTGTCTGCCTCAGGGACAGCTCTTCAGGGTCCCTGTGCCTGTGGACAACAACCGGCGCAGTGCTGCCACTCAGATACACTGTGCAAGCTTCAACAATCCTTGTAGCAAGATGTGAATTATGTCTGTGCCAACCTGAAGTTTCTGAGTTATGTTCAAGGGTTGCATCATTACAATCTAGTCCTAGATTAGCAGTATTACATAGTTAATTGTTTTAGAGATGTTAAAACAAATCACCAAGAACTTTGTTTATTTATTGAAACAGATTTTATAGGTAAACATTTTTTTTTAAGAGTGCAGCTTTAAAGCTTCCTAATGGTGATGGTATTTATTATCTCTTTATATGTTGTCAGTAAGGAGCAATGCACCCAGAGCTTGTGTAGATCAGGGCCTAGGCAAAGCAGGTGTGCCTGTCACCTGCTCTACTATATACTGTTGGATTAAACAGGGATCCCCAAGTTTTAGTTTGATCTGTTAAAGCTAGTCATGTAACTATTCTAGTCACAACTGTAAGGAAATCCATAAAGTAAAGCACAACATTTCACAACTTTAAACAGTTTTAAACTATTGAATATTACAACAGTTCTCTTTGGGATTAAGTTTCCATACATGCTGTACTTAATTGAAACTTAATATATACTTTGATTCAAAATCAAACCAAAGACTTAAGTCATAGTTAGCAGGTTGTGATGGGTTACAGGTTACTACTGTAAGTGTTAAAAATAGATAAGTTAATGTAGGCACTTCTCTAAACACCCTTAGTCAACCTTTGTCTTCTTATTCTGATAAGGAGACTCAAGTTACCTTAAACTTTATTGTGTATGATTAAGGAATTTCAAGAATATAATACACCATCCTCAACCAACAACCTTAGCTTAATTTTAAAATCTTGCTGAATGTTTCCATACATTTCATTGCATATGCAGAGGTTCTGAGATGAGTACAGTCCAGTCAGTTTCCCTGATTATTATTTCATCTTCCTTCATTAGTAGCCTCAGTGTAAGTGAACCTTTGCATTTAGTATTACATAATATGTTTCAGCATTTAACAAGCACTAGAGCAACTGCTGCTTTTGCCATCCTGTTCTTCTACTGGTGAAAACTATTGCTGTAATGACTGTAATGTTTGCAGACTGGACTGGCCTTGTTTTCTGCTCATACTGCCGTGTTTGTCCCCAGTGAAAGGGATCAAACCAAGGTGGCACCATCAATACTGTCTTTTTGATCATACCCTTGACCTCTATCATAGATATGTAAGGAAGGTAATGACTGAAATATGATAAATACACTTGAAAGACAAGTCCATCTCACACCAGGGTATGTAATGAACTTAAAAAGAAAAAAAGATTGTTACTTAATTTTATCACAGCCAACATATTCAATTCAATTATATTTAAGGAAAATTGTGGCTTTGTACCCTCTCATATACTTGTCAAAGAACTTTTAAGTGAGTGAGAACCAGAACCAGCTCTAGATCCAGCACTACATACACACAGTGCAACCTTAGTTTAGAATGTTCATAAAAGCACAAAGTAACCTGTAATTAATAGCATAAATGTGTTACCGAAGCAAAATCTGTAGTGGTGTAGCACTGACAGCTGCTAGTATTAACTTTAGTTCACTGTCAGATGTGTAGATGATTCAAACACCTGCAATACATTCTATAAACATATCACCAATTGCTACAGTGGGTCAGGAACATGCTACTGGTAACTGACAAGACTGCATCATAATTTGAGAAAAATAAATTGAACACACTAACATGCTCTTCCATCGACCAGACAGTCAAGCCAGCCTGATGAGCCAGCTTGTTTGTCTGTACATATGTTTGCATGATGGAGATAAACGAAGAAGTATTGTTATCTGTCTACTCTGCTAGATTTAACCTTACTCTAATAATATTAAATAAAAATATAAAATAAATTATTCATGCTTACTTACTACATCCTACAAACCTACTCTACTTCATTATGTTTGGTGTTAATTTAGTTTTCCTCAAATTTCATTTATTCTTTATATAATTTTTAGTGCATCACAGATAATATCACTTGACAACTATCTCAAGACTATTATATTATATGTATTTATATCATAAAAGATGCAACAACTACATAACAACCAGCAAGCCTCACTGTATCTACCACCAAACACTACCTTCCTGTAACACCCTTCCCTTGGTACCACTACAGCCTCTAATGTTGCTGCACCATAAAGCCTCGGTCAGCTGCACCACATCAGCACCTTAGAGCACACACAGAGCACGGAAGGCAAGGAGGCGTGACCCAGAGGTTGGCCTGACTGTGAGACTCTGGTCAGCCGCCAGGAATATTACGGAGCCACGCTGGAGACTAGTTACCTGAGGCAGCTCTCCTGGAGCCGAGGGATTTGCCTCCACCTTGCGGGCCTTCCCCTCCACCACCAACACAATGCTGGCTGACTCCACTGGCCTCAGGGTGTACTGCCCCACTCCACTAGGAACCTGAGGAGGAGGATCATACATATTTGCACTGCAGTTACCTGGTGTGCAAATAGACATGCACTCTACAGTGAACTATTTACATTATACCAACCTAGATTGTTTATGGATATTCACTACACACTGAGCTAAGTCACATGGCTCTGTTATGATAGGCAGAAGTGTGAGGGAATCTTTGTCAATATAAATGTAGATATGTAAATGTAGGTATGTAAATGGCTATCCTAGGAATCTGTACAACTGATCCTTGCAAAGTAGGAGAGCAAAAGAAAGTAGACAATTATGCCTTCCTGTATGTACATATACGATGTGTTGTATAAATTATTCTACATAAGAAGAATGCCAATAATTCTTTTCTGTGTGTGTGTGTGTGTGTGTGTGTGTGTGTGTAATTCACCTCGGTCGCCTGCTGGTCACCCAGCCAGTCTTCCCCATTACGAAGCAAGCTCAGAGTTCATAGACCGATCTTCGGGTAGGACTGAGACCACATCAACACACAACACACACTGGGAAAGCGAGGCCATAACCCCTCGAGTTACATCCCGTACCTATTTACTGCTAGGTGAACAGGGGCCACACATTAAGAGGCTTGCCCATTTGCCTTGCCGCTTACCGGGACTCGAACCTGGCCCTCTCGATTGTGAGTCGAGCGTGCTAACCACTACACTACGCGTGTGTGTGTGTGTGTGTGTGTGTGTGTGTGTGTGTGTATTTACCTAGTTGTAGTTTTACAGGGCCTGGGCTTTATGCTCGTGTGGCCCCGTCTCCATATCTACACTTATCCAATCTTACTTTAAAACTATGCACACTCTTTGCAGACACTACTTCTTCATTCAAACTGTTCCACGTCTCAATACATCTTTGCGGGAAACTATACTTTTTAATATCTCTTACACATCTTCCCTTCCTCAGCTTCTTACTATGTGATCTTGTGCTTTGACTGGCATATTCTTCTCTCAGGATCAGATACTCATTGTCCACTTGGTCCATTCCATTTATCAATTTATAAACTTGTATGAGATCCCCTCTCTCCCTTCTCTGCTCCAATGTTGGAAGATCCATAGCCTTTAGTCTCTCCTCATATGTCATCCCTTCAAGTTCTGGGACCATTCTTGTAGCCATTTTTTGTAGTCTCTCCAGCTTCCTTATGTGTTTCTTTTGTGAGGGGTCCACACTACTCCTGCATATTCCAATCTGGGTCTTATTATAGTACTTATCAGTTTCTTCATCATTTCTTTGTCCATGTAGTGAAATGCTATTCCAACATTCCTTAGCAAATTATATGTCTCTGAAAATTCTATCAATATGGCTTGCCAGTTGATTATTTTCTTCTATCGTCACTCCCAAATCCTTTTCCTTTTTTACTTTCTCCAGTTCTACTCCATCGACCATCTTATAGATTCCCACTGGTCGTCTTTCACTCTTTCCCATTTCCATGACATGGCTTTTGTCCCCATTGAATTCCATCTCCCACTTTTTACTCCATTCCCAGATCTTATTTAGGTCTTCTTGTAGTATTTCACAATCCTCTTTTTGCTTTATACCTCTGCACAGTTTTGCATCGTCCACAAACAGATTTATGTAGTGTGTGTGTGTGTGTGTGTGTGTGTGTGTGTGTGTAATTCACCATGGTGGCCTGCTGGTCACCCAGCCAGCCTTTCCCATAACAGAGCAAGCTCAGAGTTCATAGACTGATCCTTGGGTAGGACTGAGACCACAACACACTCCACACACCGGGAAAGCAAGGCCACAAACCCTCAAGTTACATCCCGTATCTACTTGCTGCGAGGTGAACAGGGGCTACACATTAAGAGGCTTGCCCATTTGCCTCGCTGCACCCGGGACTCGAACCTGAGCCTTCTCGGTTGTGAGCCGAGTGCACTAACCACTACACTATGTGGTGTGTGTATTTACCTACGAGTAGTTGTAGTTTTACAGGGCCTGGGCTTTATGCTCGTGTGGCCCCGTCTCCATATCTACACTTATCCAATCTTACTTTAAAAGTATGCACACTCGTTGCAGACACTACTTCTTCATTTAAACTGTTCCACGTCTCAATACATCTTTGCGGAAACTATATTTTTAACATCTCTCAGACATCTTCCTTTTCTCAGCTTTTTACTATGCGATCTTGTGCTTGGATGTCATATTCTTCTCTCAGGATCAGTTTCTCATTATCCACTTGGTCCATTCCGTTGATCAATTTATAAACTTGTATCAGGTCTCCTCTCTCCTTCTTTGTTCCAGGGTTGGTAGATCCATAGCCTTTAGTCTCTCCTCATATGTCATCCCTTCAAATTCTGGAACCATTCTTGTAGCCATATTTTGTAGTCTCTCCAATTTCCTTATGTGTTTCTTTTTATGAGGGGTCCACACTACTCCTGCATATTCCAATCTGGGTCTTATTATAGTACTTATCAATTTCTTCATCATTTCTTTGTCCATGTAGTGAAATGCTACTCCAATATTCCTTAGCAAATTATACGTCTCTCTGAAAATTCTATCAATATGGCTTACTGGTTGATTATTTTCTTCCATCGTCACTCCTAAGTCCTTTTCCTTTTTTACTTTCTCCAGTTCTACTCCATCTCCCATCTTATAGATTCCCACTGGTCGTCTTTCACTCTTTCCCATTTCCATGACATGGCTTTTGTTCACATTGAATTCCATTTCCCACTTTTACTCCATTCCCAGATCTTATTTAGGTCTTCTTGCAGTATTTCACAATCCTCTTTTGCTTTATAACTCTGCACAGTTTCGTATCATCTGCAAACAGATTTATGTAGCTGTTCACTCCTTCTGGCATGTCGTTAATATAAATGAGGAAAAGTATTGGTGTGTGTGTGTGTGTGTGTGTGTGTGTGTGTGTCACCATGGTGGCCTGCTGGTCACCCAGCCAGCCTTTCCCATAACAGAGCAAGTTCAGAGTTCATAGACTGATCCTTGGGTAGGACTGAGACCACAACACACTCCACACACCGGGAAAGCAAGGCCACAAACCCTCAAGTTACATCCCGTATCTACTTGCTGCGAGGTGAACAGGGGCTACACATTAAGAGGCTTGCCCATTTGCCTCGCTGCACCCGGGACTCGAACCTGAGCCTTCTCAGTTGTGAGCCGAGTGCACTAACCACTACACTATGTGGTGTGTGTATTTACCTAGTTGTAGTTTTACAGGGCCTGGGCTTTATGCTCGTGTGGCCCCGTCTCCATATCTACACTTATCCAATCTTACTTTAAAAGTATGCACACTCGTTGCAGACACTACTTCTTCATTTAAACTATTCCACGTCTCAATACATCTTTGCGGGAAACTATATTTTTTAACATCTCTCAGACATCTTCCTTTTCTCAGCTTTTTACAATGCGATCTTGTGCTTCGGATGTCATATTCTTCTCTCAGGATCAGTTTCTCATTATCCACTTGGTCCATTCCGTTGATCAATTTATAAACTTGTATCAGGTCTCCTCTCTCCTTCTTTGTTCCAGGGTTGGTAGATCCATAGCCTTTAGTCTCTCCTCATATGTCATCCCTTCAAATTCTGGAACCATTCTTGTAGCCATTTTTGTAGTCTCTCCAATTTCCTTATGTGTTTCTTTTATGAGGGGTCCACACTACTCCTGCATATTCCAATCTGGGTCTTATTATAGTACTTATCAATTTCTTCATCATTTCTTTGTCCATGTAGTGAAATGCTACTCCAATATTCCTTAGCAAATTATATGTTTCTCTAAAAATTCTATCAATATGGCTTACTGGTTGATTGTTTTCTTCCATCGTCACTCCTAAGTCCTTTTCCTTTTTTACTTTCTCCAGTTCTACTCCATCTCCCATCTTATAGATTCCCACAGGTCATCTTTCACTCTTTCCCATTTCCATGACATGGCTTTTGTTCACATTGAATTCCATTTCCCACTTTTTGCTCCATTCCCATATCTTATTTAGGTCTTCTTGCAGTATTTCACAATCCTCTTTTTGCTTTATAACTCTGCACAGTTTCGTATCATCTGCAAACAGATTTATGTAGCTGTTCACTCCTTCTGGCATGTCGTTAATATAAATGAGGAAAAGTATTGGTGTGTGTGTGTGTGTGTGTGTGTGTGTGTGTATTTACCTAATTGTATTTACCTAATTGTAACATACGGGAAAAGAGCTATGCTCGTGTTGTCCCGTCTCCATATCTATTAATGTCCAGCTTTTTCTTAAAATCATGAATATTCCTTGCGTTGACCACTTCCACGTCTAAACTATTCCATGCTTCCACCCTTCTATGAGGGAAGCTATATTTTTTCACATCTCTCCTATAATTAGTTTTAGTTTTTTCCCATGCCCTCTCGACATTCTTTCATTCCACATACACAGATCTTCCCTATCCATTTTTTCCATGCCAATCATCACTCTGTATATTGCTATCAGGTCTCCCCTTTCTCTTCTGTTTTCCAGGGTCGGAAGTTGCATTCTTTTCAGTCTGTCTTCATAAGTCAAATCTCTTAAGTCAGGCACCATTTTTGTTGCAGCCCTCTGTACTGTGTGTGTGTGTGCAGGTGTATTTCTGTATACTTTTTCTCTACCACAGCACTAGACAACTGCTGATGATAGGAGAGTTCAACAATACCTCTATCATGTCAACAGCAAAGTCAGGCACAGGTGGGTTGTACAGTATAGTATAGTTGTCCATCTTGAAGCCCTCAAAATTTCTGGACTCAGCTGGCATCATGGTGTACTCCAGCATGGACACCAAGGTCTCAACATCCTGGTACTTTGGTGTCAAGCCGGCACGCACCACATTGTCAGAGCAGGCCATACACTCAATGCAGTCTGTAAAAGCAATAATATGGAGTGGTAGTGAACATTAGCACACAGCAATGAAGACAAGATTATGTAGGGATATGACTGATTATTGAAGCATTCAGTATATTATGGTCATAGAAAATAAACCAAGGACAACTGAAAGATGTTCAAGTCAAAGTAACTGAGGAATTTATTAGTTAATGTGAGGTATTTGGTGCAAAGAGAGAGAGAGAGAGAGAGAGAGAGAGAGAGAGAGAGAGAGAGAGAGAGAGAGAGAGAGAGAGAGAGAGAGAGAGAGAGAGAGAGAGAGAGAGAGAGAGATCTTCTTCCTTGCATCTAATACTACACATTTTTCATTAATCCCATTTCTGTCTCCCCTTAATCCTCTTTCTCTCACATCAAGATGCAATCATCTGCAAAGCATTCTTTTCTAATTGTTTTCATTCTTTCTCTACAAGTCCAAGTCCTGCTTTGCTCAATCACCTAACACTATTACATAAGAACATAAGAACATATGAGAAGAGGGAAGCTGCAAGAGGCTGCCAGGCCTACACATTGCAGTCCCTGTGTGTTTAAGCTACCTAATTCCATCTATCATCCCCATCCATGAACTTATCTAACCTTCTTTTAAAGCTCCCTATTGACTCAGCCCTGACTACATGACCACTGAGACCGTTCCACTCATCAACCACTCAGCTTGAAAACCAGTTTCTTCCCATTTCTTTACTAACAATGAATTTTTCAAGTTTAAACCCATTATTTCTGGTTCTGTCCCCATTTCTAATTCTAAGAACTACATTCATGTCTCCTTTGTTAAAACCTTTATACCACTTAAATAATTCTATCAGGTCTCCTCTTAACTTACGTCTCTCTAAAGAATGCAGATTGAGTTTTTTCAGTCTCACTTCATAGGGAATATCCCTCAAACCCTGTATCTTTTTAGTCATCCTCCTTTGCAATGACTCCAACAGAGCTATATCCTTCCTATAATGTGGGGACCAGAATTGCACTGCATAGTCAAGATGTGGTCTGACCAGCACCAAGTACTATTCCATAACCACTCCTCTTTAACACATGATCATTTCTCATTAGTCTGAATGTTTTACACAACACATTTTTCCTACCAAACTCCATATTCATTAAATTCCACCTTCTTCCAAATTCTGTTTCAATTTCATATACAGTCAAGCCTCGGCTATCGCGACTTCAGCTATCGCGTTTTATTGCTATCACGCACCCATGAAAAGCTGCTAAAATTTCATTATTGCGACCTCAGATGCCTGCTATTGTGCGCCCAGCCATGACGTCATGGGATATCTGAGCGCTCATTGGCCAAAACCGCCTTCCTGCCAAGATGAAACACAGTCTCTGAGTTGTTCAATTCGGCTATCACGTTTTCGGCTATAGCACAGCTATTTCGGCCCCAATTGGACGCGATACATGTACTAATACATTTCTTCTCTCTCCCCCATACAAGGCTCCTTGTAATGTTCTTACCTCCAAACAGATAAGCATGAATAATGTTGGGTCCCAGGAACATGGCTTGGCCAGGCTGCAGCGTTAGGTAGTTAAGAAGATAAATGGAGAAACAACCAACATCACCTGGATACTTCTCATGGAGTGTTGTGAAAAGGTCACGCAGCAGCTCATCACCTTTGGCCGAGTCTGCCAAGAAAGAGATTTGTTCAGTGATCTGGGACACAAACTGCAAAAAAATGTGTCAAACAAGTCACAAGAGATCAGTTAAATAGCAGACTTCTGCATGACACACCCATTTCAGCGAGTCTTGTCAGGAGGTCACTCAGAGCTGACTCAATGTTTTCTTTGGGAGCGTTCATCATTGTTGAGAAACATGACTTCAGATTTGCCTCTGTAGGTTCCTCAATAAAAGTTTTGGCATTTTCTTCACCTACTACCTGCTGCAGCTCAGGAAGCTCTGTAACGTAAAGAATATGATGATTTTCATGTTTAATGGGTTCAGCTGAGGAGTACTACAGTATATATATGAAAGAATGGTGAAAATAGAAAGAGATGACAGAATATAAGGAAAGAATGTACTGCTAAAAATAAATGGAGACTTGTCATGGCAATCTTTTGATAGGAAGTTTTATCAATAAGTGCCAGATACATTAGTACAGATTCTATTTTTTAGGGATGGAGTACATGAGCAACTCTGTGGCACCACGTTGTGGCGGAGATGTAGCTCTCCATGAGTCTCCTTTGTTTAGAAGCGTCTGTGGCAAGCGACTATGGCAAGCTGTCGCTCATCCCTGCCACAGTGTGGCATGGCAGTGTTGAGGACCCATGCACGCAAGTGACTGTGGTTGAGCCTCGGGCAGTCAGTCACATATCAAATGTGGTGCCATAAAGTCACTTGTGTGCTCCAGGCCTTAAAAAAAATATAGCATAAAGTTGTGTTTTACTTATTTATTATGTTACATATTCTTTAACACAAAGAAAATGATGACTGCATAAAGTATAATCTAAAAATTACTGCAAATGAAAACAAGTTAAACTGCCTTACAAGCCACAAGTTTAATCATCTATTTTACTAGATGTTATTTACTGCTGAAAAGTGATATTTTTGACTTGTGATTATGGTATTAGACAAAACGGTAGTTTACAAGATATGTTCTAGTAATCAGTCACTAAGAAATTTGCTGACTTAAAAGTAAAGGTTTATTTTAGGTGATACCTGTCAAATGCTTTGTTATTTCCTGAGATGGTCTGAAGCCACACAGTGCCTGGAAGGGTGTGAGAGCAATGGTCATTTCAGGCTTGTGGTTCGGGTCCTTGTACACATCTGGTCGTTCCTGGTGGAGTTCTTCAGCATGGCTCTGAGAAAATAAAATGTTAATTAATACCAAAAAAGTTTCAATAACATTGCAAAAGTATGATGATGGAAATGAGTTAAGCAATCCTTTCCTTTATAGGAACAAAGAGGAATGGTAGCATGTTTGGGCATAATTTTTATCATGTTTTTGGTAGCCAAAAATTTTATGTAAAAGCATAATTATTCACTATAAAAATCACAAAAAAATCTGGTCTGGGTATAATTTATGATGTGAAAAAGCAAAAACTATTTGTGGATACCTTGTTGGGGTGCGCCTGGATGGAAAGTGCCTGGTTGACACTGAGCACCTTGAAGAGGAATGGTAGCTGCTCCCCAAATGTCTGAATGACAGGTGTCCCCAGCACTCCTGGGTGCCTCCTGATGTAATGGCCAAGGGTTTCACCAGAGCCTACCAAAACAATTAAGTATCATCACAACCTTCAGTAGAGAGCTTATAGGGAAGAGGAAGAAAAAGAAGAAGAAGAAGAAGAAGAAGAAGATTTTTTTTTTATTTATTTATGAATCAGTTGTTCATATAATCTCAGTTTCAGAAGTGGTCACAACACACTTCCAGCACAACAGTATTTTTGCCCGATTAATTCTTTTGCTTTTTTTTCACAATATGAATGCTCCTTAATACACATATTATAAGAGTTCAAGTGGAAAATATGTAAGAAGTTTTAATCTAAAATGCTGTCCACAAACTGTCTTATACACACACAAGAAAACTTATTACCATTTCTCTGTCTTGAAAACTAGAGTACCCACTGTTATTTTGTCACCAAGGTTTCCAGCATAGTAGATTTATAAAGTCAAATCCTTCTACGCATGTATTATCTGCCCATCAAGAACTAGACAGCACATTTCATTACCTTTGATGACTGAAGGGCCATTGGGATGTGTTCCCATCCATAGCTCAGCAAATGGCTCCTCCTCAGACACTTCCAAGTCAGGGGAGACAGCCTTGGCCAGCTGGGCCACGAAGCTCTTCAGGCCATACACACCCCAGGCATACTTCTGAACAGCACATTCAAGCTCCATTCTGCCAAAGTAAAGACAGCCACAGATAAGGAAATATCTTTACACTTCAGACAAATAGAAGAAGATTGCTGTGTGATTTGATAATGTAAAACAAAACTATTTTTTTTATTGCTTTTCTCTGAATCTTCATACCTGGCTTGATCTTTACTTTGTGAACACAACACTTAGTTGTCGAAAATAAAGCTACATAGAAGCAATCTTCTGCTTTTACTTTTGATGATGATGTTCAGAATTATTGCAAGAATCTTGTCTAACATTAATGATTATTTGAAAATGCATATTCTTCACATCAAAATTGGTAGCATCAAAGTTAGTAATTATAACTGGTACAAACACAAGGAAATACTCAACATTCAATAAATTGAAAGCAATGATGAAAAGATTTGCCAGGAAGTGTTATGTGCATCAATACCTTTTACAAACTGCAGACACTATGCCTTAGGAAAGCAAATTTTTTCTGAAAGTTCTCATATGACATTACTTGTTCAGCTGAATCTCTTAAACTTAATTCAGTGAATTTTGCCACATGTTTTGCTTCACCAGTATTTTATTTCATTTAAAGAACAAAATGGACAATATTAACAAACAACTTTAGGAGAAGAATAATTGAGTGTCTGATTGAAGATCTTATAAAAGATACACAACAAGTCATTGAATAGTAACCATAGCAAATTAAGTTAGGTAAAATATACAGAAAATGACACAAGAGTTGTGAATAGCAATTGTTACATGTTAATGATACACTATTCACTAGTTCATACTGCTATACTGCATATTTAGTGTCCAATGATGTAAGGTTAACTAAGATGTATTGTTCATTACAGTGGTAATATTTCATGTTGGTGTTGACCTTTTCATGAACAGGGACAAGCAATTATATGAAGGAAGTACAATATATGTTTTATAATTCAAAGAAACTTACGGTGTGCTACAAGTATATATATCCTATCAGTTCAAGTGTTCAACAATACAGAGATATAGAGCTCCAGTTTTCTCTACTGCAAGACGTAAGTGTACTGCCACTTACACTAAATTATCTTGAATACTGTCAACACTGATAATGGTTCAAAATGTAAATGCACCTTTAATTCATAAGATAATTCCAAGACTGCTAGTAGGAGGAGTGGAGTTCAAGGGGAGTTTCAAGTTATGAATAAATGCAAATGATATATAAGTAGTTTGGGAGTGGAGTGACAAAATAAATATAAGTAAATGTACAGAATAATGTTCATTTCACTCAAGCATACAAAATAATTTTTCTAGGAGCACATTTCATTGTTACACATGTTATGACCTCCAAAATTTTCTCTAATTTAACCAAAATGCTATGACAAAACTCCCAAC
The DNA here is from genome assembly GCF_017591435.1 of Portunus trituberculatus. Taxonomy (NCBI): domain Eukaryota; kingdom Metazoa; phylum Arthropoda; class Malacostraca; order Decapoda; family Portunidae; genus Portunus; species Portunus trituberculatus. Next base: position 12,456,384 of record NC_059302.1, on the reverse strand, counting down.
TCACTGTATGCAATAAATAATAATAATAATGATGTGTTGATAGTAATGAAGTGCAGTGTAATTTATATATAAAAATAAGTTGTATCTAGCAGAATGATGAGCAAGATTTTGTTGTAACACTATAAAAAGGCCGAGTACATGCATCCCTGCACATCAGAGTGAACAGTGTGGCGAGTGTCATACTGTAACAGGCCCGCTGACTGCACCTTACTGAGAGAAGGTAAAATGTACTTCTAAAGCACCTCAGACACTGCAATAAACATGTAATTATGTGTGGTGATGCAGGTCAGACTTCAACCTTCAGTGCCAGCCTGCACCTCGATCCTGTCCCTCAGCTGTGCCTGGCTCAGCCGCGGTTCCTCCCCCGTGGCGGTGACGCAGGTGGGCCAACACCTGGGCCACCCCGCCGCCACGTAACACCCCGGTGGACACACGCGTACAACACTCACGTAGTGTGGCGAGGGATCCGGCGGTGCGGGAACAAGTGTATCCTTCCTACTACCGTCACCTGGGGCGAGAGTAAGCGGTGGGCTGCACCGTCTGGCTGTCTTCTGCTGGTTTGTTTACGTTTACAGGGCGCCGCGATCCGAATCCGGATTCCCGCGGCTGTCTCAACTGTGCTGCAAAGGTCACCACAGGACCGTGTGACTGCATGACACACACACACACACACACACACACATTATATATATATATATATATATATATATATATATATATATATATATATATATATATATATATATATATATATATATATATATATATATATATATATATATATATATATATATATATATATATATATATATATATATATATATATATATATATATATATATATATATATATATATATATATATATATATATATATATATATATATATATATATATATATATATATATATATATATATATATATATATATGTCTACACACACATACAGGTCGTTTGGAAGGGCGATGGACTGACTCACTGTAAGAATATAAATGCATATGAGGGAGGGGGTCCCAGTGTTATATTATTGCCATGTGCAGGTTAGTAACAATGACAGTTCTCTTTCCACCCAGCCGCGGAATATGTGATCTCAATTCTCTTTATGTGTATATATATATATATATATATATATATATATATATATATATATATATATATATATATATATATATATATATATATATATATATATATATATATATATATATATATATATATATGTGTGTGTGTGTGTGTGTGTGTGTGTGTGTGTGTGTGTGTGTGTGTATATATATATATATATATATATATATATATATATATATATATATATATATATATATATATATATATATATATGTGTGTGTGTGTGTGTGTGTGTGTGTGTGTGTGTGTGTGTGTGTGTGTATATATATATATATATATATATATATATATATATATATATATATATATATATATATATATATATATATATATATATATATATATATATATATATACACACACAGAGAGAGAGAGAGAGAGAGAGAGAGAGAGAGAGAGAGAGAGAGAATTTGTCGCAGTTGTTCTGAGATGGGAAGGTTGCAGTGCAGTGGATGTGTGGTGGTGTGCCGCGGTGCTGGCGTGGATTCCCGTGGTTGGAGTGCTTTTACCTCCAGTACATGCTACAAGTGGTAAAGGCTTTTAAAAGTGAGGTCAGCATATTACTTTCCAGTGTTTAGTCAAATTCACCTTGAATGCACCAAACATCCCTCTGACGGGCCTTGCACTGCCCAGCAGACGTAAAGCATGGTGCATTATACGATGTCCTGCTGTCCATCTCATCCGTCTTATCTCCCCAGAGGACACATGCAAAGTAATTCTGTGCCTAGACTTGCCTCCTTCCCTAGTCTGCAGCGTTCCAGGAGGATGTGAGGAACATGGAAACACCTTCTGTGTGTGTTGCCTGCAGGCTGCAGGCTTGCTGTGGTGGACAGCCTTGACCATTGAGTCAATATCTATCTTAAAGAAAAACTGGTACATCCCATCACTTGCCCCTAAACCTCTATTTATAAAGCTTAACTTCCACCCATTATTCTATAGGCGCGGAGCCAGAACACCCAGCCCCGAGTAACCCGCACCTTGGGCCGCTGAGGTGCAGTCATGTCCGAGACGACTGAACCAATACGTGATGGATGCATTTACCGCGTGCTTCAAGGCAGCGCTTGAAGACCAAACTAGTCATTGTAAGGCTATATCTTTCCTGGCCTTGACTGTATAGACATTCCTGCGGCGTGGTGTCAGGGTCATCTGTGGTGTAGCAGCAGCTCAACTTTCATCATTACAGGAAGGGAAGGTGTTGGTGGGGACAGCCTTAAGGCGATGCATCTTCACACACACACACACACACACACACACACACACACACACACACACACACACACACACACACATGAAGAACGGCTGAAGCAAGAAGAGAACGAGGAGACCTAATAACAATGTACAAGATAGTCAATGGCATTGAAAAGATAGACAAGGAAGACCTGGTCCTGATGACAGAAGAGGAAAGAAAGACAAGAGGACATGTAAAGATCACATTAAAACAATATATGAAAGATATTAGAAAATACAGTTTTCTACATAGAACGGTGAAGAAGTGGAATGCATTAAATAATGAAATTGTTACAGCACATAATATGCATAAATTGAATAAAAAAATTGGATAAATGGAAACATGAAGACAGGACACTATGAGCCTCGCTTGAACCCTGTACAAAACAACTATAGGTAAATACACGTCACACTCTCTCTCTCTCTCTCTCTCTCTCTCTCTCTCTCTCTCTCTGTAAGAGGGAGAACTGCTAAGAGCAAAAAAAAATATATTAGAAAAAAAAAGACCCACTAGGATTGCAGGTTCCATAAAAGATTAGAAAGAATTAGTCAAAAGAGTGGGACAAATGTCTTGACACCTCTCTCTTAAAGAAGTTAAGTCGTAGGAAGATGGAAATACAGAAGCAGGGAGGGAGTTCCAGAGTTTACCAGTGAAAGGTATGAATGACTGAGAATACTGGTTGACTCTTATATTAAAGGGTTGGACAAAATAGGGATGAGAGGAAGAAGAAAGCCTTGCGCAGCGAGGCCGCAGGAGGAGGGAGGCATACAGTTAGCAAGATCAATAGAGCAATTAGCATGAAAATAGCGATAAAAGATGTATAGAGATGCAATCTTTCGGCGGTGAGAAAGAAGCTGAAGACAGTTAGTCAGAGGAGGGGGAGTTAATGAGACGAAAAGCTTTTGATTCCACCCTATCAAATACAGCTGTATGAGTGGAACCCCCAAACATGCGAAGAGAACTCCATACAAGGACGGATAAGACCTTTGTACATAGTTGGCAGTTGGAAGGGCGAGAAAAACTGGCGGAGACGCCGCAGAACACCTAACTTCATAGACGCTGTTTTAGCAAGACATGAGATGTGAAGTTTCCAGTCAAGATTATGAGCAAAGGACAGACCGAGGATATTCAGTGTGGAAGAGGGAGACAGTTGAGTGTCATTGAAGAAGAGGGGATAGTTGTCTGGAAGATTGTGTCAAGTTGATAGATGGAGGAATTGAGTTTTGAGGCATTGAAAACTACTAGATTTTCTCTGCCCCAATCAGAAATCTTAGAAAGATCAGAAGTCAGGCGTTCTGTGGCGTCCCTGCGTGATCTGTTGACTTCCTGAAGGGTTGGTCGTCTCTGAAAGGACGTGGAAAGATGTAGGGTGGTATCATCAGCGTAGGAGTGGATAGGGCAAGAAGTTTGGTTAAGAAGGTCATTAATGAATAATAGAAAGAGAGTGGGTGACAGGACAGAACTCTGAGGAACACCACTATTAATAGATTTAGGAGAAGAACAGTGGCCGTCTACCACAGCAGCAATAGAACGGTCGGAAAGGAAACTTGAGATAAAGTTGCAGAGAGGATAGAAACCGTAGGAGGGCAGTTTGGAAATCAAAGCTTTATGCCAGACTCTATCAAAAGCTTTTGATATGTCTAACGCGACAGCAAAAGTTTCACCGAAATCTCTAAAAGAGGATGACCAAGACTCAGTAAGGAAAGCCAGAAGATCACCAGTAGAGCGACCTTGACGGAAGCCATAATGGCGATCAGATAGAAGATTGTGAAGTAACAGATGTATAAGAGTCTTCCTATTTAGGATAGATTAAAAAGCTTTAGACAAGCAAGAGATTAAAGCTATAGGACGGTAGTTTGAGGGATTAGAACGGTCACCCTTTTTAGGAACAGGCTGAATGTAGGCAAACTTCCAGCAAGAAGGAAAGATAGAAGTCGACAGGCATAGTTGAAAGAAAGGCAAGGTGCAAGCACGGAAGCACAGTTTTTGAGAACAATACGAGAGACCCCATTGGGTCCATAAGCCTTCTGAGGGTTTAAGCCAGCAAGGGGATGGAAAACATCATTACGAAGAATTTTAATTGAAGACATGAAATAGTCAGAGGGAGGGACAAGCCCAGAATCTTCCAAGCTGGAGTTTTTATCAAAGGTTTGAGAAAAGAGTTCAACTTTAGAGACAGAAGAGATGGCAGTGGTGCCATCAGGATGAAATAAAGGAGGGAAAGATGAAGTAAAGTTATTGGAGATGTTTTTGGCCAGATGCCAGAAGTCACGAGGGAGTTTGAGTTTGAGAGATTTTGACATTTTCTATTTATGAAGGAGTCTTTGGCAGGGTGAAGAACAGACTTGCCATGATTCCGGGCAGAAATTTAAAGTGCGTGAGATTCAGGAGATGGAAGGCTCAAGTACCTTTAATGGGCAACCTCTCTCTCTTTATCACGTATAGCACGAGAACAGGCTGTGTTAAACCAAGGTTTAGAAGGTTTAGGTTGAGAAAAGAATGAGGAATGTACGCCTCCATGCCAGACACTATCACCTCTGTTATGCGTTCAGCACAAAGAGATGGGTCTCTGACACGGAAACAGTAATCATTCCAGGAAAATCAGCATAATACCTCCTCAGGTCCCCCAACTGGCAGAGGCAAAACGCCAGAGGCACCTTCGCTTTGGGGATCCTGAGGAGGGATTGGAGAAATAGGACAAGATACAGAAATGAGATTGTGATCGGAGGAGCCCAACGGAGATGAAAGGGTGACAGCATAAGCAGAAGGATTAGAGGTGAGGAAGAGATCAAGAATGTTGGGCGCATCTCCAAGACGGTCAGGAATACGAGTAGGGTGTTGCACCAGTTGCTCTAGGTCATGGAGGATAGCAAAGTTGAAGGCTAGTTCACCAGGATGGTCAGTGAAGGGAGAGGAAAGCTAAAGCTGGTGGTGAACATTGAAATCTCCAAGGATGGAGATCTCCGCGAAGAGGTAGAGGGACAGAATGTGGTCCACTTTGGAAGTTAAATACTCAAAGAATTTACTATGGTCAGAGGACTTAGGGATATATATATATATATATATATATATATATATATATATATATATATATATATATATATATATATATATATATATATACACACACACACACACACACATATATATATATATATATATATATATATATATATATATATATATATATATATATATATATATATATATATATATATATATATATATATAATAGACAACAAAGATAAATTTAGTTAGAGAGTGACTGTTGAGTCTAAGTCAGATGGTGGAAAACTCGGAAGATTCAAGAGCGTGGGCATGAGAGCAAGTTAAGTCGTTGCGTACATAGACGCAACATCCAGCTTTGGAATGAAAATGAGAATAGAGAAAGTAAGAGGGAACAGAGAAGGGGCTACTGTCAGTTGCCTGAGACAGCTGTGTTTCGGTGAGGAAAAGAAGATAAGGTTTAGTAGAGGAGAGGTGGTGTTTCACAGATTGAAAATTACATGTAAGACCGTGAATGTTGCAGAAGTGAATGAAGAAAAGTTGAGGGAGGTGTCAAGACATTTTGGGTCGCCAACGAGAGAGCAGTACTAGGGACATTTCTAGTCCCCTCCTCAGAAGGGGACGGAAGCTGGATTTGGAGTTGGCATTTTTTTATTTTGAATTCTAAGTGCATGTAGTTTTATGAGAAGTAGGCTGTGACTGCCTCCTTGAATTGTGAGACACAAAGGGAAACGTTCAGCGAGATCACAACTAGCTTTAATGGAAGATTCACAGCACCTCTAAACTAGTGCTATTAGACCTCGCTGGGAGTAAAAGATCTTTTCGGTAGGTGTCTACAACTTTCTCCATACTACTGTGTGTGTGTGTGTGTGTGTGTGTGTGTGTGTGTGTGTTATTCACCACGGTCGTCTGCTGGTCACCCAGCCCGTCTCTCCCCTACAGAAAGAGCTCAGAGCTCGTAGTGACCGATCATCGGGTAGGACTGAGACCACAACACACTCCATACACCGGGAAAGCGAGGCCACAACCCCTCGAGTTACATCCCGTACCTATTTACTGCTAGGTGAACAGGGGCCACACATTAAGAGGCTTGCCCATTTGCCTCGCCGCTTTCCGGGACTCGAACCCGGGCGGTGTGTGTGTGTGTGTGTGTGTGTGTGTGTGTGTGCGTTTCATTGTTTGATCTGGTGCAGTCTCTGACGAGACAGCCAGACGTTACCCTACGGAACGAGCTCAGAGCTCATTATTTCCGATCTTCGGATAGGCCTGAAACCAGGCACACACCACACACCGGGACAACAAGGTCACAACTCCTCGATTTACATCCCGTACCTACTCACTGCTAGGTGAACAGGGGCTACACGTGAAAGGAGACACACCCAAATATCTCCACCCGGCCGGGGAATCGAACCCCATTCCTCTGGCTTGTGAAGCCAGCGCTCTAACCACTGAGCTACCGTGTGTGTGTGTGTGTGTGTGTGTGTGTGTGTGTGTGTGTGTGTGTGTGTAGCAATATAACAGTTAGTTTGTACCAATGTACCAGTATAAGTATAGTAATGTACAGCCACAAGTCTCGGATGTTTCATTGGGTAGATGGGTGAGGATATTGGAGAGTGGTGATCACTAAATGTGTGGAGGGCAAGTATGCTGGAACTAAAAAATTAGATAGTTCCTCCTCTGATGAGTTTAAACAGTTTTATGAAGAATCATTTAACCTACCAAATACTCCGCGCCTCTGTACAGAAGAAGTTCATATCAAATGTATATGTACCAATATTAGATGACCCAATTTCTCTTCATGAGATTCAAGGACAGGTGAAAAAGTTAAAACCAGAGAAAGCCGATGGACCCGAAGGGTTACCGCCAGGTATTTTAAAGTCGTTACCTGTCCAATGGGTGATGCTACTCACAAATGTTTAATTCTATACTTTATATATTGGCACGTATCCTCTGAGTTGATCCAGAGCAAAACTGTTCACAATTAATATCTATGAAAGGTAATAAAAGGGACATGAGAAATTACAGATGGGTAAGTGTAAGAAGCAGTTTAGCCAAACTATATGACGTGGTTTTGTGTTCACGACTTCTGCTCTGGTTTAAGCCGCGTTTAGAGAACAAGTTTCGGCACAAAAGAACAGAGGATGTATGGAGCATATTGTTTGTCTACACTTATTGTGTGATATGGCTAGAAAGAAGTATACACTTTCTGTAACGTTTGTTGATTTTAAACAAGATTATGATAGAATACCGAGAAAGATGTTGTTCCATGTCTTCAAACGCCTTGGATGTGGGTTCAGTTACGATATCTACTATGGTTGCTATGCATAGTTAAACGGAAAGCTGAATCAGGACTGCTTTGGTATAGCTATTGCAGTAGGGGTAAAACAGGGCTCGCCCACATCGTGTTTTCTATTTGTCATTTTTGTTAATGATTTAATTCGCATCATAAAACAAGGCAGCAATTATGATGGATTCCTGAGGTGGTTGCACGTGCTTGTTATGATGGGTGACACGGTGCTACTGTCCACATCACGGCATATGTTGACCAGATTATCATTATTACAGGAGTTTGTTTAGAATATGGTATGATAGTGAACCATTCTAAAACCAAATTCTTCGTACTGAATGGTGGCAATGATGACGCCCGTCCGTTGGAGGTGAACGGTTTAACTGTTGAAGCACGTGAGTCGTACTTTTATTTAGGATCACCGTTCACCTGAGATGGGTCGACGTCTTCTGTTGTTAAATTACATGTAAGATGAAACTACCCCATGTACTTAAATGTGTGTCTTTTGTAAAGAAAAATCACGATATACCATATGTTATAAAAAAGCGTGATTTAGATGCAACACTAATGTCAACTTTAATGTATGGTGCAGAATCCTGGATTGGTGCCAATTTAAAACCTATGACTAGACTTTTTAATTGGTGTTTAAAACAGTTGTTAGGGATGAGAAAGTCAACATGTAATGACGTATGTTATGTAGAATCTGGCTACCAGCCCCTAGAAGTAATGGTCCACTCTATCCAACGTAAGTTCTTTCGGAATATGTGGCGAGAAAGTTCAACTCACGATGACGACCTACTGACCTTTGTAATGAATTGAAGTATGAATATAGGTACTAATACTGGTAGATTAGGAGAGGTCGCGGTCGCTTAGCCTTGGAGGAACGTGTGTGTTTGTGGTGAGGTGTTGTCAGAAAGACATGTGGTGGACTGGTGGTACAATGTACACTGATCCAACATATTGAGATATATACCAGTTCACCCATATGGAACAGGTATTAGTAGATCAGTTTACTCTAGATGTGACCTGTAGAATAGTGCATTGTATTCCCAGCGAATATTACTGAGTGCCAGCGATTATGAAATGTAGTATATGTACCAAACTTTGGTATGAATTATAAGTTACGTAATATTGCCAGATGTAGACTATTATAATACAATGTTATTTATGGTATGCCAGCGTACAGCAAATTTCACTTTTTGGACTATACGCTTATATTTCAATTCAATATTTTGGATTTATGAACTGCTGTGGTCAATAAAACTATCTATCTATCTATCTATCTATCTATCTACTTATCTGTGATCAGACGGACACAAAAAATCCCAAATTGACATTCCATCCACAGCATCAACAAACCGTAACGCTAAAAGGAGTGCCAACAGAATTTTAGTAAAAACTGAACAACTTCAAAGGTACATCGACACCATGGCAAGGCGGAATCTAGCAGTAGACACCCGTGAAATTATGGATGGAGCCAAAGAAATTTACCAAGGTGTGGCTCGGAATTGGAGCACACAGCAGCCCTCACTGTGGGTTGCGGCAACTATTGACTTACTTCACATTTATTCTTTACTTCCGTTATCGCGAATTTCATTATCACGCATGTTTTCAGCACCAATGTCGCGCCATAACGTGGGGATAGATGTGTGTGTGTGTGTGTGTGTGTGTGTGTGTGTGTGTGTGTGTGTGTGTGTGTGTGTGTGTGTGTGTGTGTGTGTGTGAGAGAGAGAGAGAGAGAGAGAGAGAGAGAGAGAGAGAGAGAGAGAGAGAGAGAGAGAGAGAGAGTCGCAGTAAAAAACACCATATCTATTCAACTTGTGACAGACAGTATCCCACACACACACACACACACACACACACACACACACACACACACACACACACACACACACACACACACACACACACACACACACACACACACACACACACACACACACACACACACACACACACACACACACAGTTGTTTAAAAGTTAAATTAGTCACAGGTCACAGAATATCTACTGCAATTCCGTCAATTCTTCTGTCTAAACCTATCATTAAAGGTGTTCCTCAGGGGTCTATTTTAGAGCCTATTCTTTTTCTGATTTATACAATGACATATATGTTCTAGTTCAAAATTTAAATTTACTGTATATGCCGATGACACAAATCTTTTATTAGCGGAGACAAACATTAATTCATTGCATCTAAACCTACAACAATAACTAATTCTAATAAAAAAAACCTGGTTAGTCTAATAATCTAAACTTAATATTAAAAAAACAAATTGCATCCTTTTTCAAAATCGTTCTAGGAAACACTATATGCCACAATTATCTCTAAAAGGTGAAATTATCCAACGCGTATCTCGCAATGAGTTTCTAGGTGTACACATCGATGAAAAGGTCAACTGGTGGTGTTATCACATTAATGAAGTATGAAAAAAAATATTCAAAATTTGAGGGATTTTGTATCGGGTTCGTTGCCAGTTAACAACAGAGGCTATGCTAAATATTTATTACACACTATGTTATCCTCATCTGATTTATTGTTTCTCTATATGGGGATCCACATGGCCATATTTTATAAATAAACTATAAATTGCTCAGAATTAAATTGTTAGGTGCATTTTTTTATGGGAAAATATGAATCGACCAGTCATATTTATACGCAATTAAATATATCAAATTTTAGGTTCATTAAAAAGTATTTCGTGTTATTACTTATTTACAAAAATGTTAATATGTTCCCAGGGAAAAAGGCTTTCACAGTCATAGAAAATGTCCATAATATAAGAAGTAATAATGTTAATTTGTTATGTCCACTGATTCGTACAACCCTCTACAATAAAAATGTGTTCTGTGACGGTCCTCAATTATGGAATTCCCTGCCTGCTGACTTAAAGAATATGTTATGTACTAATAATTTACTCCAATTTAAAAAGACAGTAAAAAGTTACTTGTACTGTTGTCAAACATCCTCGTGACTTGTTTGGCCTGTGATTCTTATTCTTGTATTATTTTTCTCTTAATGTTGGGTTATGTTAACTTTTACATCACATTATGTAATATGTATGTTCTAAACTGTCTGTACATTTGATTTCTTTTTTCTTTTTTTAACTTCTTCTGTCAAAGAGCGTCAGCTCGACAGATTATGCTAAACATATGTATAGCCTACATTTCTTGTATTATGTAACAAGATACCAATACATTTACTTTACTTAACTTCACACACACACACACACACACACACACACACACACACACACACACACACACACACACAATCGAGAGGGCCGGGTTCGAATCCCGGTAAGCGGCGAGGCAAATGGGCAAGTCTCTTAATGTGTGGCCCCTGTTCACCTAGCAGTAAATAGGTACGGGATGTAACTCGAGGGTTGTGGCCTCGCTTTCCCGGTGTGTGGAGTGTCTTATGTGGTCTCAGTCCTACCCGAAGATCGGTCTATGAGCCTTGAGCTCGCTCCGTAATGGGGAAGACTGGCTGGGTGACGACCGAGGTGAATCACACACACACTCTCTCTCTCTCTCTCTCTACAGGAGGAAGGAGGGAATGAGTCTTGTTTGTCCTCCCGTCAGCCACTTTCCTGCGATATCAATATGAAAGTGCAGGTTATGAATGCTAAGGCAGAGGGAGTGATATGTCAGGGCAGGTGGCGCCGCGTAAGTTGAAGGTTTGTGCTAGACTCAGCAGATACAGAAACTTGGCAAGAAGAGTAACAATGGTGGCAAAGCTGCGGCTCTCGGATATCAGAAACCAGCCACGAGTGTAAAGGCAGGTAGGAAGAAGGGGAGGGTAGGGGCACTAGGAGACTCCAGGAGGCCAGAGATAGCGACAGGATGTAAACGAAGGCAATATTCATTAAGGGAGGTACAGAAAGCTTAACGTTTAGGCACGCACCGCCAGTCCCCAAGATATAACCCAACAGTGGCCGTCACCAAGCCCACAGATACAGTTCAGCCTCCTGGATAGTGGCAGCAGAACAAAGTAGGTTAATGTCCTTAGCATACCGCAGCGCCTGTGTGCGTGGAGAAAGACAGGCAAAAAATGGTAAGACAGCAAAGAGGAGGGGACCGAGAAGAGAACCTTGCGGGACCTTTCCTGAGTCCAGATAAGATCTAAGGTGAGTTCCCCGTCACCAGAGATAAGGATCTAGAAGACAGGAAGGACATAACTGAGGGGTGGTTCTCTGAGTCCTTGGCGGACAAGCTTCTCAACGATGGCGTTGTGGTGAACAGAGTTTATAATATTAGAAATAATAATGTTAACTTAGTTTGCCCTCAGGTCCAAACAACTCTCCTCAAAAACTGTATACTGAGTTCAGGTCCTCAACTGTGGAATTCCTTACCAAATGAAATAAAAATAATCAATAACCTGTCACAATTAAAAATGATAAAAAAAAAAAAAAAAAAATTGAAAACTTCATTGTAATACGTATTTCATGAACATTATGGTTTTATGTTGAAATATATTTGTTTTGATATCTTATTTGTGAAATGATTTCATTTTGTTCATATTATACGAATTTACATGTTTTGTTGTGTTTATTACGGAAGGTTCTTGGTCGAGTTAGTGAAGATATTATTCAGGGCGTTTCTGGTTATGAATAATGTAATTTAAGTGAGCTTCTGTATAAAATGACTTTGTGTATTATTGCCTTTTATGTATCGCATCCACATTATAGCAAACAGTAAAACTCCGTCTGTCAGGGAGCTGCGGCTTGACAGACCGTGCCATTTCATGTATATAAATTTACTTTTGTAGGTAATTTTTTTTTTTCTCAT
>NC_059302.1:12431448-12438948 GCF_017591435.1 Portunus trituberculatus | reverse complement strand
CATCAAATTACGTGATTTTCGCACCTTTTCAAGATAATTAGCAAAATGACCTAATTAACTGTTTGATTCACTCCTATTCCAATATGTTTTTGAATCTATAGAATCTAGGGAAGTTTTTGAAAATGGTAGATGTGTGACATATTCATCAAGAGTGTAGCTGTAAGGAGTCAAATTAGACCCATTTTCTTGAAATTTTCAAAAATCGAGAAAACTTCACATATGAATCAAACTATACTTTCAAAGCATTTTACTCCATATTGTCCATGATATATCCACTGTATTGTAAATTATTAGGCTTCTAGGCAATGCGTAATGCATCTACTGATAATCTATGGCCTTGTTTGGCAGAACTGCAATTAATAGTGCAATGTACAATGGTTTCTCTATTCTTTAATTTCAGGATGGGTATATAGCCAAGATATATCCTTCCATGATGAGAAACACTGCCTAAATGTTTGAAGGAGCCACCAAAATTGTAAATGTGTAGGTAAATATGTGCTTAAGTGATAATCTGATATTGTATGAAAGCCATAGTTAAAGTGAGTGATCTTTCCGGAACATGTGTTGATCTACACATACATACATACACATGAACTTGCTAGGTCAATATGTTGGTTATGTTTATGAATGTAGTTGATAATAATTCTACAGGATGATCTAAACTAAATGTACTTATAGCTATAAGCCATACTACTGGATACTCTTGTAATTGATACCTGTCTGTGGCTATCCAGCTGATTCTCTTTCGTGCATTAGGAATGTCCATTAGTAATCTATATGCATATACTGTAATTTGAAAAACATATTAAACCTACTGCCCCCCTACTGTCCTAACTAAATGGTGGTTGAAATGCACTTTATTCCAGAAAATGGAGCCAGCTGCTAGTGTCAAAAGAAAGAGAGCTACTCAGTCCAGGCTGGAACAACCTGGCCATCATCCATACGACTACTTGTCAGTCTACTAAGAATCCATGACAGATCTTGACACCTAGCTTGAAGAACTTCATCATCTGTCACATCAGATTTGAACCAGCTATGTTCCACTAAGGGAATGATTGGACTTGGACGCCTTTTCTTTGAGTAACCGCTATCAAGCGTTTCATGGAATTCAGAGGGAACTGAACCTTTAATTGAGTGGTCTTTCCCAATTGCAGACTTGGTCATGCTCGAATCCGTGGACGTGATTCCCTCTGTATTAGCATCAGCATCCTGGAATGCAACAATCTGAGTAGCATTAAACTGCCCCTTTCCATCAAGTGTTTCTTCCAGAATGTTGATGTTGTCTCCAGCAAATTGTAAAAATCTACCGGGTGTCAAGCTTCTAGGAACAACAACGTTATCATTGGCTTTGAATCGCTCCAATTCATTGTTAGCAATGGAGGTTTCCACTCTTTGGACAAGGTCATAGCTGATGCTATTACCAGAGGCATGAAGAAGGTTCACCAGGCTTTTGCTTCTTATAGCATGGTGAACTGCCAGTCCAATACCTAGATGTTTTGGTGTATGGACACGGCCCTTGGATGCAACGTGTATGATATCTTGTGCAATACTAATAATTTTATCATGATGATTTGGTTGACTATTTTCCCCTAACAACATACTGACCAATAGAAACAATGATTGTGGAATCAAATTCATAGCATGTTCACTATCAATCACATCATAATCTTCATCACCAACAACTTCATGAATATCTGCACGAATAAGACTAACCAAGTGATACAATGACCTTCCAAGATTGGTTTCATCATCACTCAGAAATACACTCTTAACGTCCTTCTCTACTTGTTCGGTTTCATTAGCTTTGGCATTGTCAACAAGATTTTTCACATACACATGCTTTGGCAAGTTTGGAAGTAGTAGCAATGAATCTCTCTTTCTTCCATTCTCCACAATATCAATACGCTCACCAAAATGAGCCTTTACCCTTGTTCTAAAAGACCTAAGAATGTTAGAATCTATTTCAGTCATTTTACAGTTTTCATTTGAAGACAACAGTTCACAGTACCGATTCCAAACACTACGGATGGAAAAAATATTGCCATTTCTAAATTCAGAGGCTAGTTCTGCCATACACTTCTGGAAACAAGCTTGTTGGAATGAATCTTCAAAGTCCATTTCATGTCCTGCATTTTGCTTCTCAGCTTTTCTAAAAAAGGTTACATAGCACTTCAAATGATATTTGGCTTCTGCAGCTACAAGATCAGCAACGCCAGCTACGCGATAACAGAGGACCGGGCTAGTGTTCTTAGCATTCAACATTACTCGACGCCTCCAAAGTGTGAACTTGATGCAAGGCATCTCCTGTTTCTAGTTGGCAGAAAATGCATTTCTCCCACTGCATGGAACTCACACTGTTGCGTGTTGTGGTAACATGGGTCTCATTGGTGTTATCTGACACTGATGAAGTTGCAGACCTTCTCTTAAGGCGTTCTAAGTGGGTTTTAGTTAGGACAGTAGGGGGGCAGTAGGTTTAATATGTTTTTCAAATTACAGTATATGCATATAGATTACTAATGGACATTCCTAATGCACGAAAGAGAATCAGCTGGATAGCCACAGACAGGTATCAATTACAAGAGTATCCAGTAGTATGGCTTATAGCTATAAGTACATTTAGTTTAGATCATCCTGTAGAATTATTATCAACTACATTCATAAACATAACCAACATATTGACCTAGCAAGTTCATGTGTATGTATGTATGTGTAGATCAACACATGTTCCGGAAAGATCACTCACTTTAACTATGGCTTTCATACAATATCAGATTATCACTTAAGCACATATTTACCTACACATTTACAATTTTGGTGGCTCCTTCAAACATTTAGGCAGTGTTTCTCATCATGGAAGGATATATCTTGGCTATATACCCATCCTGAAATTAAAGAATAGAGAAACCATTGTACATTGCACTATTAATTGCAGTTCTGCCAAACAAGGCCATAGATTATCAGTAGATGCATTACGCATTGCCTAGAAGCCTAATAATTTACAATACAGTGGATATATCATGGACAATACGAAGTAAAATGCTTTGAAAGTATAGTTTGATTCATATGTGAAGTTTTCTCGATTTTTGAAAATTTCAAGAAAATGGGTCTAATTTGACTCCTTACAGCTACACTCTTGATGAATATGTCACACATCTACCATTTTCAAAAACTTCCTAGATTCTATAGATTCAAAACATATTGGAATAGGAGTGAATCAAACAGTTAATTAGGTCATTTTGCTAATTATCTTGAAAAGGTGCGAAAATCACGTAATTTGATGGTACTTGACCTTTGACCCCCTTGTGTACATACCATGTAGGTCGTTTTCAAAAAGGGATTATCATCTGATAGCCTATTGTCTAGGCTACAAAATGATGTATAACAACGTGTAGTAAAGTTGGAAAGGTAAATACAAAGAAGTTTAATGAAAACTACACCTCCAAAATTCACGTATTGAAAAATTCCACTTTGGCATATAATGGGTCAAAAAACACCCTTTTTGAGAATATCAGAGGTGGCATCCACCATATCCTAATGCACCACCCCATGTTCTACCAATATCCACTGGATGCCTGTCTCTAACATGAAATGATTTTTAAATCCATTTCTAGGGCACTTATTCAAATCCATTTCCCCTACTATTAAAAGAAACAAGAGTCTGTCAATCTCGCAGCAACACTCTCCACTCCGGACTGCTTGACGCCTTGAAGAGAAACCCGAGCCAGTGTCCTCTGCCCCTCCCTCCCCGTCAACTCAGAGATACAGTACTACATGGACACTGAAACACTTCTCTCTCTCTCTCTCTCTCTCTCTCTCTCTCTCTCTCTGCACCTCCACACCTCCACAGGTCCTAGTTGAAGTGGCACGCGTTTTCGAAGATTTTTACGGTTCTAGTGACGTATTACCACGATCTCTAGGTTATCAACAGGAGAAAAACCCTTGGGAACCTGACTTAAAAATTCCGTTGCCTTTAAAAATAGTGATGGTGAGAGGAAAGCGTTTCTGATTACTGATCTATAACCAGAGCACCTGTTGGCCCCACGCTGGTAGTAAACTAGTAATAGCACGACACCACGCGCTCTGAATTCTTGGCAGGCACAGCGACCATAGAAATACCGCAGTGTCTACCTTCCAACGACCTTCACTGACCTAATGCTGACCTCGGACGCTTAGGCAAGGTGAGGATGCGCCGCCTACTCCTGCAGAAGGGAAGGTTCAGGAGAGCAATAGAAATATACATAGATAGGCAGGTTGGGAAATAGTTAGGTATAGATAGATAGATAGATAGATAGATAGATAGATAGATAGATAGATAAATAAATAGATAGATAGATAGATAGATAGATAGATACAGACTGACAGATAGGTAGATAGATATATAGATATAGATGAACAAACTGACAAAAAGGTAGTTAGATGTAGACATATAAGGAGAAAGATAGATAGACATAAACACAAATAGGCAAACAGACAGAAGACAAAAAAGACAGACAGCTGTAGGCAATTATTTTTCTTCAACAATAAAAGGAAGAATCAGAGCCACCACCACCACCACCACCACCACCACCAATAACAACAACAATAAACAATAGGTTATATAAAACCAGAAGAATGACTCGACTAATGGTTACAGATGCCTTCCCCTTCCCTTTCTTCCTCTCATACATTAGACGAGACGGGAACAGAAGGGGTGATGGGCTTATGGGATGGAGGGGAAAGGGGAAGAGGAATGGGTGTATCGAATGGGGTTGAGAGAGAGAGAGAGAGAGAGAGAGAGAGAGAGAGAGAGAGAGAGAGAGAGAGAGAGAGATTGTAAACAAAGACGCAGTAGAGAAACATTGTTCACGGCATAATCACTTCCTGATACCGCTATGTGTGTGTGTGTGTGTGTGTGTGTGTGTGTGTGTGTGTGTGTGTGTGTGTGTGTGTGTGTGTGTGTGTGTGTGTGTGTGTGTGTGTGTGTGTGTGTGTGCGTGCAAGCGCGCGCGTCAAGTTATACAATATAAAAAAAAGAAAAAAATAGTTTTCTGGATATAAATTGGTTAAGATAAGCAAGAATTCCATGAGAGAGAGAGAGAGAGAGAGAGAGAGAGAGAGAGAGAGAGAGGAAAAAAAAAATGTTTACATAAAAGTCAGTCTCCCCCTTCCCCCGCACTCTCTCTCTCTCTCTCTCTCTCTCTCTCTCTCTCTCTCTCTCTCTCTCTCTCTCTCTCTCTCTCTCTCTCTTACGTATATCACATTGAGTCTTACCTAAAGGCCCAACATGGTACTCGTACTGTTATTGGCTGGGGCGCCTTCCATCCAGCTCCCGGTGACCAATGGCAGTGCTCCTCCTCCTCCGCGCCGCCTGAGGGCTCCCCAACACCTGTGAAGTAAAGGACAGGTATGACAGGACGCAGAGGGAGTGGCGGCGGGGTGGCGGGAAATGTGATGTCCTAATAGCCTTGAAAATCTGTACGGGAAGTTTATAGCTTATTTACGTTTTCGCTCTCTCTCTCTCTCTCTCTCTCTCTCTCTCTCTCTCTCTTTTCCTCTCTCTGCTCTTAGGTTTTGAGTTTGTGCATGAGTGAGGAGTGAGTGAGTGAGTGAGTGAAAGAGCGAAAGAAGAAGAAACGAATGAAGGTAAGAAGAAAGGGAGAAATGTAAAGATGGAGAAATGGAAAAAAAATAAAGAAAAGAAGAATGGATGAAGGAAGTGAATTAGGACACAATGGACAGATCGATGAGAAAGGGGAAAAATCAAATTGAGAAGAGATGGAGCAAACTTTAAAGGCAAACATACGTGGCTCTATTTAACTTTAATTTTGTACTTCCCTTCGCTCTGTCTGACTAGCAACCTCAATGGCATCTTTTTTGTGTGTTTTGTTGCCCTTGGACGATCTCTTCTTAGATAAAAAAAAAAAAATAAATAAATACATGGATAAATAAAATAAATAAACGAAGAAATGAACATGTAAATAAAGAAAGGATACATACATTTAATAAAACAACACTAATTTTCTAGTTATATATAAGAGAGGTACCGGCCAAGGACGAGAAAAAATGTACGGAAAAAAAATGCCCACTGAGGCGTCACTCCCCATCAAGAAGAGACACGATCATCCAATACTGAAGGATAAATGTCTTCAAATCTTCCACTTGTGAAAAAAAAAAAAAAGTTGGAGTCACTGGATGGAGGAAATACAAAAGCAGGCAGGAAGTTCCACTGTTTCACAATATGATGTATCAAAACACTGCTTGAAAATAACACACACTCACACACACACACACACACACACACACACACACACACACACACACACACACACAGAGAGAGAGAGAGAGAGAGAGAGAGAGAGAGAGAGAGAGAGAGAGAGAGAGAGAGAGATACATAAATTCAACTTACGTGTGAGTGTAAGTATAAATCTCAAAAATAGAAAAAAAAGAAAGAAAAAGGAAAACGGAGAGAAGGAAAAAAAAAAGATACTACACACACACACACACACACACACACACACACACACACACACACACACACACACACACACCACATCCTTGCTTTGCTTACTGTACATCACCTAAAACGATTGTCCCGCCTGGCATGAATAAAAACTTGCTCCCACCGCTGAAATAAACAGCATATGACTGATTTTCTTGCTCCTTCCGTATCTGTCCCTTATAAAGCCTAACTGTACCGAAGCTTAGTGCAGTCATGGTCACCAGTAGAGCAAGACACCGCGCTCACTTTCTGTGTTTCTATTTTCCTCCGGTTTAGAGAAAGGAAAGGTTGCAGGATAGGAGGCCGCTGGGAGGAGAAAGTGAAGGAAGAGGAGTAAGAGTAGGAAGAAAGTGTATGTTCTACTGGCACTCTTCTAGTTAAATGTGGGTGGGTTCTTGGAAAATTATAAGACATACGGAAAGAAACGTAAAAAAAAGTACTATTCAGAAAAAAAAACATTGTTAAAATCTCTTTCATAGATTCAGCAT
This sequence comes from Portunus trituberculatus, assembly GCF_017591435.1. NCBI lineage: Eukaryota > Metazoa > Arthropoda > Malacostraca > Decapoda > Portunidae > Portunus > Portunus trituberculatus. The sequence continues at coordinate 12,431,982 of NC_059302.1, read as the reverse complement.
TACACCGTCTAACGTAATTATCCAAGTAACTGCTGCGCGATAAGTTCAGTATAGCACAGAAGCCTCCAGATAAGGAATTCAAATCTAAATAAAACCTTGGCATTCAAACCTCTGAGACACGTAACTCGATCCTCCTTCACAGAATTGCAACTTCACTATTTAAGTCAGAAAAACGTAAAGGAAAGACTATTAAATTTCATATCATACACACACACACATACATACATACATACACGTCCATCCACTTAACTAGTGAAACTCTCCTACCGTAACTTGAAAAATGAAGGAGACAAGAGGACTAAGACTGAGAGAAATAGAGAGATAATGGAGAAAAGAGGACTAATACTGAGAGAAATAGAAAGGAAATGAAGGTAAGAAGAGGACTAAGATTGAGAGAAATGGAGAAAAATGAGGACAAGAAGACGAAGACTGAGAAACTAAAGACAAAAAAATATATGAATAAATAAAAAGAAAGAAAAAAAAAATGAAAACGAGAAGCACCTTACTGAATTTACGATGAAAGTGACACTACAT
>NC_059302.1:12413948-12426448 GCF_017591435.1 Portunus trituberculatus | reverse complement strand
CCTGTTAATTTGTGTACCTTCTTTCTTGTCCGCTGCAGAGAAAAGCAACAAGTGAAGTCCTCCTCATCTTTATTAGAGTACCTTACTTCGTTCTTTCGTGGCCAATAAAGAGATTAGCGAGAGACTGAGTTCCTCTCCAGACCTCTGCTCCTCCTCCTCCGTGTTCTCGCCTCGTGCCTAGCAACTTGGATCTACGTTTTCAGAGGAGCAGCAGCAGACGCCCGGCCCACGAGCCCTGCCGCTGCCTGAGGGACGCCGCGCTGAGCATCACGTGTGCATAAACGTGATCCTCCTCCGTTTTACGAACACTTTTATGAACCAGAAGGCCGCAGCGGTAACCACATCCCCCACCCGTCACTCCTGCTCCCGCTCCCACCGCCCATCCCCCTCCATCCTCCCTCCCCTCATCACTGAAAACCACATTCGCACATACACACTCACGCACGCACAGACAGGCAGACAGATTATCACACACACACACACACACACACACACACACACACACACACACACACACACACACACACACACACACATACACACACACACACACACATTCAAGGACAGTGGTGGCATTATCTGGACATGTTCGTCAGAAAATCGAGGAAACGGCAGAAAAAAAAGCGAAGAAAAAAAGAAAAAAGAAAAAGAAAGAGGCTGAACAAAACTGCAAGGAAATAATGAAGGCTCAGCAGCTGCAGAGTATCAGAGGAGGACGAGGCAGCAACAAATTAAGGGCAGCTCGCCACCACACCTGGGCTTAATGTGAAGGCAAGGAAAACCAACTTTCAAATGACTTTTAGGAGAAGAACTAGGTCCGGAGTCTTAAAAAAAATAAATAATAATAATAATGAAAAAAAAAAAAAAAAAAAAGAAAGATGAAAAAAATAAAACAGAATTGTCATAAGCACTGACTTCCTTCATGCCGACAGAAGATTTGAAGGTGTGTGTGTGTGTGTGTGTGTGTATTTACCTAGTTATATTTACCTAGTTGTAGTTTTACAGGACCTGGGCTTTATGCTCGTGTGTCCCCTACACTTATCCAATTTATGTGTGTGTGTGTGTGTTTCACTGTTTGATTTGCTGCAGTCTCTGACGAGACAGCCAGACGTTACCCTACGGAACGAGCTCAGAGCTCATTATTTCCGATCTTCGGATAGGCCTGAGACCAGGCACACACCACACACCGGGACAACAAGGTCACAACTCCTCGATTTACACCCCGTACCTACTCACTGCTGGGTGAACAGGGGCTACACGTGAAAGGAGACACACCCAAATATCTCCACCCGGCCGGGGAATCGAACCCCGGTCCTCTGGCTTGTGAAGCCAGCGCTCTAACTACTGAGCTACCGGGTGTGTGTGTGTGTGTGTGTGTGTTTCCTTCTCATTCGTGCCTGGTGGAGAGAGAGAGGAGGGATTTGTATTTTTTCTCCTAGAGATGGTCAGTCAAATTTGCAAGGAGGCATTTTCTTGTTGGCGGTGTAGGATTCTTGAACCACTGGAGTCTGGACTATACCGTTGAAAAATTCCCATTACTTTCACTACAGGTAATAGAAAGTTGTTGGGTTATAACGCTGAGATGTAAGAAGGCAATCATTAAAACATTCATACACTCTTACAAACCTCCATAATCTTTCACTAGAGCCTTTTGAAAGTAGTTAATTGAGTGATACCGCTAAAATATCTAAGGACAATAAGACTGTCGCTAAAATATTCCTACACTCTTCAAAACCTATGTCATTTTTTCTACAACAGCCTTTCAGAAGCAGTTTATCTTTATGTAAGAGGGGAAATCCGGCCAAGGGCAACAAGAGCTATTAGAAAAGAAGACCCACTGATACCGCTGAAATATCTAAGGACAACATTATCGCTAAAATATTCATACACTCTTACAAATCTACATAATTTTTCACTATAGCAAATTGAGAGTACTTAATTAAGTGAGACGCTGAAATATTTAAGAACGTTAAGGCTCGCCAAAATAATCGTGCACTCTTAAAAACCTACTTAATCTTTTACTATACCATTTTGAAAGTAGTTTTTCTTATTTATTTATTTATTTTTTTTAGTTACTTGATTGATACATCTGAATCATCTAAGGAAAATAAGGTTATCGCTAAAACATTCATACCCTCTTGAAAATCCATGAATCTTCACTATAGCCAGTTCAGAGTAGTTAATTGAGCGATACCGCTGACTAAGTAAGGACAACATAACTTTCACTACGGCCTATCAATACTATAAGCCCAGATGTATAGCCCCTTCAGTACCATAAAGCGTTTCCATATTCATTCTGCTTAGTATCTGGTGAATTTTATACAGCTTCAGAAGCAAATGTTGAGATTAGAATAATAAAAGACTCTGCCCATTAATCTTTTGACCTCCATAGACCCTTAATAATGCAAATAGGGAGGCGGTGGCAGAGTGGATAAGGTGGTGAGTATGGGATCGGGCAGACGTCCACGCGTAGGTTCGAATCCCACCACATACCACTTTGAAGCTATGCCACTTGTCGAGTGGTTTAAAGTTCCCTGCATGTCACCATGATACCCAGGTTCTAGGTGGTTACACCAAGGATGCGCTTGGGTGGTGATATGGGCCCTAATATGGGTACCACTTTAAATAAAATTTCCTGCACCACTAATGGGCGGAAGCTGAACAGCGCGTCCTACATACTCTTCAAGTGTGCCTGCGTTATAGGCTATAACATAAAAATGAATAAATAAATAAAATAATTCAAAGTAAAAAAAAAAAAATAAAATCGCCTTATCACACCAAGAAAATCAAGATGAAAATGCGTCTCAGTACTGGAGGGATTAAAGACCAACCTAACCTTCACTACAGCCAATTAATTCTACCCGTGATGTTTAATAACACAAACTCTGTACTCGTGACAAACCAACCACGCGGTACATAATCCCCTTACTACCACGACTCTCCCTTTCTCAACGCGTATTGGCTCACTTCCTCCCTTCACGCCTCCACACCCTCCCTACGGCTTTAATAATTCATAGGCACACACTTACGCCTTTTTCCTATTACGGCCGTCCTTTAGTAACCTCAAGAGTATTGTAAAAGTTGTTTGCATGAAGCTGACGGTAAGAAATGAGAGAATAAGTTTTTTTTTTTTTCCCACCGTTAAGCCTTTTCCTGCTGTGTGTGTGTGTGCTTCGTAAATTACCGAAGCTGTTATGATTGCTTGTGTGGAAAAGGGAGAAATACGAGTAGAATAGGAGATTAAAGGTTATGTATCTCGTTTTCTTCTCTCTTATTTTTTTCACAGTAAGCCTGTTCTTTCTTAACCAGAGTACTTACTGTAGCAATGGTTTTAGTTGAGGTAGACGAGAAAATGAGAAAACGGTAGATTAATATATATATATATATATATATATATATATATATATATATATATATATATATATATATATATATATTTATATATTTATATATTTATTTATTTATTTTTATTTTATTTTTTTTATCTATAGAAACTTTTATATGAACTTAATACAAGAAAAGTGTGTGAAATGTTGATGGTGATTATTTTCTAAACTTCTAATGACACTTCCTATGCGACTTGTCCTTATATATTTTTCATCCGCCAATCTTACACAATGTCCATCTATCTATACACATATCATGCCAGAAATTACATACGCGATGGCTCATACAAAGCACCACTTACTCATACACACGCCAGACAAAGGCATTACACAATATCAATAAACCAACATTAAACTACAGACGCCAAGAGGTTTATAGCACTCGATTACTTCATTACTATTACTATCCGTGGCACGCTTCAAGACTCACACTCCAGACTTGCACCTGCCGAGTGTATCGAGTTGACGTGTGAAGAGCAAAAATTGACAAAGGGTTAGGGGAAAAATTGTGAGGCGGTAAAAGAGTTGAGTAATTCTATCTTCTAAATCAGAGGCTCTTTTAACATTATTTTGGTTAACTTTCTCAGACCTGCTCGTGACTGGCATCTAAGTAGGCATTTTTGTCTAGTCGTTTTGGTTGCCCTTGGCCGGATTTCCTCTCTTACATTAATAAAAGGCATGTATTCCTTATCTATCTATCAATAACCCTTTCACTGCTGCCCGGCACATCTTTACTTAATCATTAATCATTCTGGAACATACATGCATTTCTTTTCGTCCTCTAAACACTGTGCTGGGTAAAAACTGCAATATCTATTTTTTTTTCATCCGCTTCTTTCTTGTAGATGTACATGTCTTATACCACTAAGATGTGTATGTGTTATCGCTAGAACACTCATACACTCATGAAAACCTACACAATTTATCCTTATACATAGCTTTTAGTGCTGTGAGCTGAAACATATCGCAGATGCATTCACTGACAAAATGTTTATTGCTCATCTGGCGGGACAAATTAGCACAACAGGAGAGAGGAGGAGAAAGACGAAGTATACCCACCAGTAACGTGCTGTTCTTACTTTCAGTGTTCAGTGTTCCCATTTCACTTATAAGAACAAATTCAAAGCTCAACTTTATCATCTACCCCACGAAGCAGTAATAAATTCTTTGTTCATTATTAGCTCACCTGTCATCAGTCTTCTACACGTGTAGGACTGATGGTTTCTTGCAGTCTTTATGTAAGTTCCCAAGTTCTAATCCAGTGGCATACTGGATAATTTTTAAAGAACGTAATAGTCAAGTTTTACAAGGTTGCGGCAGGGAAGAGGAAAGGTTAGAGTATGAGGGAGCCGGTAAACACAGTGAGGAATGAACGCAATGTCTTATTCAACTAATGGACGTGACTAAACAGTTTTCTTTATGCCTCTCAGCAGCTGCCGCCCCTCGCAGAGCAACGCCCTCTGTGTTGGACTCGCTACTCACCTAATGCTCATTTCCTGCTGCTAAGTGCTCTCCAAGGTGTGGGATTTCTTTTTCCTTTTTTTTTTTTTTTACGATTCTTTTATTCATTTTTCTTTTACCTGGGTGAGTACGTAAGTCCCCTAAACTCCCACCCACCCATCTCCCACAACCACAACACACACACATACACGCACACACACACACACACACACACACACACACACACACACACACACACACACACACACACACACCACCGCATCCCTGACCCTTGCACGCCTCAAATTACAGATTCAGACAACACACAAGCAAACCACAAAGTAAACACATCATAATGTAAGAGAAAAAAAAGTAAGAAAATGAATAAATGAATAAATAAATAGAATAAACAAATACACAAGTAACTAGCTGAATAAACAATAGACAAACTACCGATATAAATTGACAAAACAAATCAGCCAATAAGTAAATCTGTGCAGTAATAAAAGCAAACACATTGAAGACAGCGAGGGTAACAATAATTTCCTGAACAAAAGGTGATGAAAAAAAATAGACGCATTTACACATTAGAAAGAAAAAGGAGCAAGGAAAAGGAGAAAAAGTACAAAAAGGAGCAAAGGAAGAAAACAGAAAAAAAAAAACGATAGATGAAAGAAAGAAAATGGAAACAAGATACAAGACACATAATTGGCAATACAGGGCTCGTTTTTATGACTTGAGAAAAGGAAAAAAAAAAAAAAAACTAATAGAAAGAAAGAACCAGTTGTACATAATGGATAAGATTCCTGACATGAAACAAGATAAAATACAATGGAAATAAGACGACTGAAATAAGTGAGAAATATATGAATAACACTATACTACAACAACAGACCAATAAACAAATGAATAAATAAATGTATGAAATAGATTGATAAGCAAATTCAAATAAAGAAAAAACAAGAAAAGAAAAATAGTATACACTCAAAAAAAAAAAAAAAAAACTAAAATTAAATGAACAAGTAAAAAAAAAAAAAAACGAACAAACAGATAGACAAACTCAAATCAATGAATAACAATAATAATAAAAAAAATAATAAATACAACAAACAAATCTTATAAATAGACAAATAAAAAAGTAAATAAATCAAATCAATACAAATACATATTCAAATACAAAAAAACTAAGACACTCAAAATAAATAGAAAAAGAAAACCACGCACAATGAAGAATAATCACAACCATCTCTCTCTCTCTCTCTCTCTCTCTCTCTCTCTCTCTCTCGTTATCCAAGCAGTAATCACAGGCAGAAACACAGCCACCCGCAAGCTAACCTTGAGCCGGTAGCGTCACCAAGGCCAAGGTATCAAGGCGTACAAATTAACGTCCGCTGAACCACCACCACCACCACCACCACCACCACCACCACCACCACCACCTCTACCGCTATCACCACCACCACCACCTCCACTGCTATCAATACTACCACCACCACCATCACCGCTACCACTACCACCAGAAGAGAGAGAGAGAGAGAGAGAGAGAGAGAGAGAGAGAGAGAATCCAAAAGCGATGGATAATACAAGCTACTGTCTAACACACACACACACACACACACACACACACACACACACACACACACAGACCAAACAAAGTGATTAAGAAGTGGAGGTGTACAGTTCTGAAGAATTAAACTAATTAATAACCTAATGTAAGTACAAGAGAAAGCGATGTGTGTGTGTGTGTGTGTGTGTGTGTGTGTGTGTGTGTGTGTGTGTGTGTGTGTGTGTGTGTGTGTGTGTGTGTGTGTGTGTGTGAACAATATATTCAAAGAGGAAAAAAAAAAAAACACATAAGAAGGAAAAATCGTGATAACTCGCTATAAAAAAACAAAATATTGCTAACCTGACTCATAAAAAAAATATATATATATAATATAAAATAATAAAAAAGAAGCACTGAAGCGCACAAACACACAAGCAGGAATGTAAATAAGGTAAGTACGAGTAAAGTGGAGAATGATGAACGTTCCTGGTTTTCTGTGTGTTCTATTCTACTCTTCTTATTTATCTATTTATTCATTCATTTATCCACTCATATTTTTCTTAACTACACTTTGCGTCTTAACGTGTCAATTCTGTTTAGTGTCTTTCATGGATGTCCTCGCGTATAAAGTTGTTTTGAATTATAAAACACCTACTCATCATTGTAATCATTCTAGGCACGTGGTCAATGAGTCTATTAACCCGTTCAGTACTGGAATGCATTTCTACCTTGAGTTTTGGGTATAATTAAACGATTTTATTGATGTTAGGAAGGGTCTATGGAGGTCAGAAGGTTAATAGCCACAGTCTTTGCTATTTTAATCCCCACAAGAGTTTCTGAAGCTGTGTAAAATCACCAAATAGTAACAAGAAGGAATCTGGAAACGCGTCATGATACTGAAGGGGTTAGTCTATCAACATATCCGTCAATCTGTTTTTATTTAGTCACTTATCTATCACTCAATAACCGTCTGTCCATTTATCTTTGTATCTGTCTATCTAAGATCTGAGTGTCTATAAATCAATCAGTCTATTTATCTAACTATCTACCTTTCTATCTATCTATCTATCTATCTATCTATCTATGAATCATTCAATCAACCAGTCTATTAACCTGTAACCATATATCAATCTGTTTTCATTTAGTCATTTATCTATCAATCAATATAGCTCTGCAATTATCCATCTGTTCATTTATTTTGTCTATCTATCCATCAAAATGTCTATAAATTAATCAGTCTATCTATCTATCTGTCTATCTACCTTTCTATCTATCTCTCTCTCTATCTATCTATCTACTAATCAGCTAATCACTCCATCTACCTACCTATATATCATCTATGTGATAAAGCCTCCAGGATCACAAGCGCACAAGTAAAGGTTTGAACTCGAACAGGTGAAAAGGGAACACCTGCTTACCTGTGTTGCCCCATCTCAAGGTGCGACGAGGGATGAATATGTATGAGCGAGCGGCGATTAGAGTGTCATTAATATATTCGTGTTCAGGCTTGCTTATTGATATGCCCTCGTTTCTCATGCAGGTTACGTGGAGGGTGTTAATATCCTGTTTTGTTAGTTTAATGGTGTTTGTGTGTGTGTGTGTGTGTGTGTGTGTGTGTGTGTGTGTGTGTGTGTGTGTGTGTGTGTGTGTGTGTGTGTGTGTGTGTGTGTGTGTGTGTGTGTGTGTGTGTGTGTGCAATAACCTAGCATTTGTCTCTGTTGCCACTCACCACATACATTATCTAGGTAACTGTACTTGTGCATATGTATGTATGTATGTATGTATGTATGAATCATTTACAAAGATTAATAATATATGTGGTATCTTATTATAATCATGTATCTTTCTTCCTGCATCTTGTATACCGTCTTCCTTTGCTTGGGTGTGAGAGAGGAGGAGAAGAGGAGGGAAAGGAAGAAAGAATTCTAGGAAGGAGGTAATGTTATGCAGGATGTGGTGGTGGTGGTGGTGGTGGTGGTGGTGGTGGTGGTGAAATTAGCGTGTCCTCAGCATATAAAAAGAGTAAACACAATATAATGAAGAAGGAAATCTAAGTATCTGAAGGAAAGCGGCTTGGTAACACTCCCCAGCACAAGGACAACAAGAGACATCTACGTTCTGCTGTGCTGGAATGAATTTAAGGTGACGTAGAGGCGGAAGGTGAAGTCACAAGTACACACACAGGTACAAACAGATATACTTATTCTTAAACACATTTTTTCCTTAAAGGTCACATGATTAATTGGTTTCTCATGGGCGTTCTTTCATTGGTGATGCAGGAGTCTAGTTAACAGGACTAAACCAACTAATGAGGTTATTGTTAGCGTGGAGTAATTAGGGAGTTTATTTCAAAGGTCACTTTAATTAGTGGATGGAGATGATAGGTGGAAATGGTTATGTTTTCTAGAGGAACTGACACTTGCAGACGTGATGGTTTCTGGTCAATTCCCCCCTTAATTTCTTTTGCTCTTATCTCCAGAGCAGGGATTCTCAGTCAAAGATAAATTTACTCCCTAAGGAAAAAAAAAAAAAAAATAGAGAAAATAAATATAGTATCTGATTTACGAATAATACTGTTAAAGAAACTGAGAAATTGCATCATGCTATAAACATTTTTCCTCAACACTCTAAGAGAAATAGTGCGTCTTCTTGCCTTCATATATGTTTTACGCCTTATTTACGAATATGTTTCTTCTTTCTTTTCATCATTTTTTTTTTGTGAGAGTAAATAAATAAATGGTGAAATATATCAGAGAGAAACATTATACGAGAAAACAAAAAAAAATCTGGGAATTCCTGCTCTAGAATCATGAAAGCTTACTTAACAACCCCAACAGCTCACGCTCTACAGACTCCACCCTATTAAAACAAAACAGTCCAGAAAGACGCCCGAGTGTTTAAGGGCACGAAGGTTATTTGCAGGTAATAAGTGCATGTACGTGGAGGGAATTAATGTCACTGAGAGAGAGAGAGAGAGAGAGAGAGAGAGAGAGAGAGAGAGAGAGAGAGAGAGAGAGAGAGAGATGAGCAAAAAAATAAATAAATAAAATAAATAAATAAATAAATGATAATAAAAAAAGAAGGAAAAAAGTAAAGGAAAGACCAAAGAGGTAGTGAGCAATAATGTCGCAATATATGCTACTACTACTACTACTACTACTACTACTACTACTACTATTACTACTACTACTACTACTACTACTACTACTACTACTACTACTACTACTACTACTGCTGCTGCTACTACTGCTACTGCTGCTACTGCTGCTACTACTACTACTGCTGCTACTACTACTACTACTACTACTACTACTACTACTACTACTACTACTACTACTACTACTACTACTACTACTACTACTACTACTACTACTACTACTACTACTACTACTCATACTACTACATACTACTACTATATTATTACTACTACTACTACTACTAATGGACACAGGTGGTGAAGGGAACATGGGCTGAGAAACGAGTACATAATTCATTCCTGTCTTCCTGTCGCAATGTCCTCATAATAATAACAATAATAATAATAATAATAATAATAATAATAATAATAATAATAATAATAATAATAATAATAATACTTACAAGAAAAAAGAAGAAGAAAAGGAGGCTATTTCACAGGTAGAACGTACTTAAGGACTTCATAACATCCACATTGCCCGCGCCTCTTATCTCTCCTGGGCGTGTGTTGAGTGGCGTTCATTACTGTCCCGAGTGTCAATGAAGGTGTGGGAATAATTCTACCTGACAGCTGAGACGCTTTTTTTTTATTTATCTATTTATTTATTCTTTTTTTTTCTTTTTTGTGTAATTCACCTCTGTCGCCTGCTGGTCATCCAGCCAGTCTTCCCCATTACGGAGCGAGCTCAGAGCTCATAGACCGATCTTCGGGTAGGACTGAGACCACATCACACTCCACACACCGGGAAAGCGAGGCCACAACCCCTCGAGTTACATCCCGTACCTATTCACTGCTAGGTGAACAGGGGCCACACATTAAGAGGCTTGCACATTTGCCTCGCCGCTTACCGGGACTCGAACCCGGACCCTCTCGATCGTGAGTCGAGCGTGCTAACCACTACACTACGCAGTGTGTGTGTGTGTGTGTGTGTGTGTGTGTGTGTGTGTGTGTGTGTGTGTGTGTGTGTGTGTGTGTGTGTGTGTTTAGTGCTGGGCTCAAAACACAAACAAAAAGACAAGCACTGATGGAATGTTTGTTTTTGTTCGTCTCTCTCTCTCTCTCTCTCTCTCTCTCTCTCTCTCTCTCTCTCTCTCTCTCTCTCTCTCTCTCTCTCTCTGTGTGTGTGTGTGTGTGTGTGTGTGTGTGTGTGTGTGTGTGTGTGTGTGTGTGTGTGTGTGTGTGTGTGTGTGTGTGTGTGTGTGTGTACATGGGTAAATGTATATACGCATATGTGTGTGGCTGTGTGCATGCATGTGTAACTAAGTAAGTGTGGATACGAGAATGAATGTGTTTGTATGTATTTTTTTTTTTTTCACGTGTAGCTTCACTTAATAATGATGTCTGCCATGTACTGTATGCTTTGTTTGTTCATACATCTTGTGATCAATAAACATCTATCAATATGCATAAATATGTATAAGCTCATATACTCATTCACTTTATTTAGGAAAGCATGTGTTGTAACGATGTACTGGATGCTGGAGAGGGGGGGAGGGAGGGACGTTTAGGCTTACTTACATACATCCTCATTAGAAAGGCCAGTCAGCACGTCTGCCCAGCTACTCACTGCAGCGCTGGACTAATAATCCAGCCTCGGCTCAAAAGGTAAGGGCTTTATTACGATGGTTGTGTATGTTATTGGAATTACTATTGTATTTAACCCCTTGAGTACCATGACGGGTTTCCATACTAATTCGGTTTACTATTTGGTGATTTTATAGAGATTCAGAAACTTATGTTGGGGATTAAAATGGTGAAGACTGTGTTCATTAATAGTGTGACCTCCATAGACTCTTCCTAATGTCAATAAAATGGTCTAATCGTACATAAATCTCAAGGTAAAAATATATCCCAGTATTGAAGGGGTTAGATATCAATGATTACTTAGTTTTCTTATGTCTATTTTCATTGACATTATTGTTATTACTATAATTATTAGAATTATTATTATCATTATTATTACTATTATTATTGTTATTATTAATATTATTATCATCATTATTATCATTATTATTAATATTACTATTATAATCTTCGAACCTGCACGCCACGCGTCCTCAGTGACCTGACACAGCAGGGTCGTGACCAGAGCTAACTCTTCCCCTGTAGAAGCTGTCCAGTGAAACTGGTCAGGAATAAACTCAACCCTTACACTCTTCACCTCCAATAATAATAATAGTAATAATAATAATAATAATAATAATAATAATAATAATAATAATAATAATAATAATAATAATAATAATAATAATAATAATAATAATAATAATAATAATAATAATAATAATAATAATAATAATAATAGTAATAACAATAACAATAAATAATAATAATAATAATAATAATAATAATAATAATAATAATAATAATAATAATAATAATAATAATAATAATGATCATTATTATTATTATTATTATTATTATTATTATTATTTCTATCATTATCATTATAATTTTTATTACCACTATCATCGGCAGGAGCAGCAGCAACATTTTCGTCCTTAGCATTGTTCTTCATGAATTCATTTACATGGATATCAGCGGACAGCATGCAGTATGTACTTATGTACGCACCTACATGATTTTGAGCATGCCACTGTGAGGCAGCCTCGATCCTGCTGTATTCCATGCAGCTGTGCTTGTGTGCTCTCTTCTTGCTTCACCAGGCCTTTCCATCTCCACTTATCCACATCAATCTCCCCTCCTCGCTGCAGGTTCGCCATTATTCAGCCTACTCCGAAGAGAGGTGCCAGCTCTAATCCTTTGAACTACACACCTACAGGTTCCACTATTGTCCTTCTAAGGCGTCAGATTCTTTGCTCCAAACAATTGAAAAGCATGTATCTGCTTTTTAGAAAATGTATGCGCCATCCCTATTTTTTATTCTCCTGTTTCTTTTCTGGACAGCCATCGTGTCTTTTTTTTATCATTC